>NW_007223631.1:346869-406556 GCF_000164805.1 Carlito syrichta | reverse complement strand
ACGCCCGGCTAATTTTTTTATTTTTTGTAGAGACAAGGTTTTGCCGTTTCCAGGGCTGGTCTCGAACTCCTGCCTCAGCCTCCCAAAGTGCTGGGATTGCAGGTGTGAGCCACCGTGCCTGGTCAATAATTTAAGGTTTTGAAAGTAACATGAAGAAAAGCGAGAGGGAGCAGGATTTTTCAATCTGAAGGAAAGGCAAAGGGAGAACAATTTTAAAGGCAGAGTAATAGGAAAAGCACTTAAACGCAATATGAAAGTTGCTGCTTACAACTACTTAGAAAAGGAAGGGGATATTCTTAGATCATAGAATAAAACAGCATAACATTTTTAAATAATTTTTTAAAAAGATGGGCCTACCCAAGTGTGAGAACCCTACTTGTTTGTTTCAATCCTATGATTTTGTAGTGCCTAAAAATGCACAATTTTTAAAGATAGGGGATATGGGAAAATTAAACTTTAATATTAAAGTATTATTTTTAAAATTCTGCCTCAAAACTTTTTATCTCAATGATAGAACATTAAAGGGGCACAAACCACCAAGATATCTGAAAATCAAAGCCAAGATAGGCACAATGGCTTCCTTCGGTAACCCTAGCACTTTGGAAAGTGGAGGTGGATGGTTTGAGGCCAGGAGTTAGAACCAACCTGGGCAAGACAGCAGAACCTGTCTCCACCCAACAAAAGTTTTTATTAGTATGTATCACTACTAAGTATTCTACCTGGCTTACCTCCACTTCCCTTTAAGCCTAGTATATCTGATATTGCTTTATTAGATTGTGCATATACTGTAATAACTCTGGTTTCTAGGCTATAGTTAGTTAACAAATGTTATAAACCAGTGAAGAAAATTAATCCACTTCAATCAGAATATGGTATATTTACAGTATGATTATGTCAAACTTCATTTAATGTCAACATACTAACTTGATGGTTAACCTAATAAATGTCTTTGAGTACTCATGCTTTTTAAAATGTACTTATAGGGCATTTTCCCAAAGTTTATGAAGGACAAACCTGTAGTACTTTTCTAAAAAGATTTATAAATGGTATTCTTCCTATATATTAGTCAGGACAAAGCCTAAAGCAGTTCTGTGTACTTCAGACAGACAATAGTCACTGTGAGTTTAAAAAATATGTTCAAACATTATTTTCCACTTATCTTTCAGTGGTATATAATTAGCATTTACACAGTAATTTTGAGCAAGTGGTTTTTATAGGGCAAAATGGATATAGTTTCATATAGTCTTTAAATGGATCTTTCCCCAAATACTATATTATACTCTGAACAAACATGTCACTGAAGAAACATTCAACTTGCTGGTTTTCAATCTTTTAAAAAGTGAATCTGATTTTACTGTAGAAAGCTGTACCAACATAAACATGGAAAATTCCATTCTCCCAAATGTGTCATCTTTACGTAAAAACTCTAGGCAAAATAGTATTTATGCTTCCATTTTATTGTTTTTAAGAATTAAACTGCCACCTCAGTAGTCTTCAAAGCAATATAATGAAACATACACACATTTAATTTAGACTTATGTCCATCATAGCTTCAAAAGCTTCCCTGAAATAAGGCTGGGATTCACATCTTTTTCTTTAGTGAAAGAAACACTAACAGTACTTTTGTTATCTTTCTACCCACCCACCCTCATTCAAACAATTAGTTGATGAATTCAAGTTTAACACCATTTAAAAATTTTGTCTGCTACAAGACATTCATCTGATCTGTCTCCCTGCATAACATATAGTTCTTAAACCTAGTTGAAAATAATCAATTTTCAAAAGCCTACAATTCTCTTAATGTGAAATTTTATCACAATACCGATTTTTTTTTTTTTTTGTCCAATACATAGGCTAAGTGGTTTCTTACCACATTTAACTCTAGTGAATTTCAATAAAGCAGGAGAGCTCTTCATAGTTGAGAAACTTTAAAGTGAATTTGGCTATTTCCTTATTACATGAAACACAGAATGGTTTAGATTTTTAACAGTAATATTTTAACGGTTCCTAAATAGGGACATAAAAAGGAATCAAGTTTGCACCAGTCCAAGTACCCACGGTAATATGATAGAAGCACTCACCACCAACATTTCACACTACTTCACTCCCATGCTTTTAATAACAAGCATTTCTCACTAGAAATATTGCATTAACACTGGACTTTCAAACTACTAAGTGTAAAAAATTGCTTGCATAACTTAAAAGAAGAAAATGTATTAGTTATTTTGGGCCAGTCAAGACTGAAGTGGCCATTATATTCTAACTTCTGCTCTAAGTTCAGAAATGATTTTGCATCTGACCATCCAAGATGAGAATTTACCTGTACCTGACAGAATAAAATGGTAAAGAGAATATGTTCTAAATGTATACACTACAAACTATCTAATAAATGAAATCTGCATACTACATTTCATGTTCTATTATGCACCATTTTAGGAGGAGGAAAAACTTCACAGGGATTTATTCAAAGGATATATCATAATATCCTAAGAATGTTGATTTATACATAAGAGTTCTGTATAAACTGTAAGTGGTCATCTTAGCTGGACTGCAACAAGCCCCTATAAAGCAAAAGCTGACTCTAAAGGCACCGTATAAAGCACTGAAATTCACAATTTCGCCATTACTTTTCTCTTCTCCAATACAAAATTATCTGGTTGTCTTCACTGTTGACTTGTTAAAATGTTTCAAATTTAGACTGCTTTACCAACAAAAGGAATAGGAAATAAGAGTTTTTAAGTTTCAAGTTAGAGGAAAAACCCTTACCATACAGCAATGAAACCTGAGCAAATGCAAGTCTGTGATTACAGGAATGTGTCCTTCATTAATACATTATTCAAATTCCTCCATGGCATTCAAATTGTGGTTTAAAATCTAACAAGAACCCACTTAAACACAGGATCCAACTCTACCATGAAATGAGGAATTACATAACGTCTATTCAGACCTAAATATTTACTTTAAGACAAAGAAGAGTAGAACACATTTCATCTAAATAACACCATTTAAACAGTTCTATAAAATAATGTTACTTAAGATTAATATATGTGGTGCATGATGTGATTCCAACTATTCAGTAAAAAAAGCATTAATGAGTAACAGCATCCCCCACCAGCTTGAAGCCTGTGGAGCTGATTACTTTGGCCATATCTTCCCAAATAATTAGTAATGCTTTTTAATTAATTATCACAAACATAAATACAGCTAGTCCTGGAATTCCAATGTATTTTGGTGCTCCTGAGGCTGCCTAGAAATGAAAAGGCATCCAAGTGAAGTGCATCATATACTTACTATACCTCAAAATTTCAGTGCCTAAAATGTGAAATAACTCTCTATCATTTAACAGTCTGCCTTACAGCAAATTCTAGTAGATTTTTACTTTTAGAATTTTATTGTAACATTGGGAAATTAGTGGTAAAACATATGGTTTTTAAAAACAGCATGTGACTGCACTTAAATTCACATAAAAATAGCATTTTTACAACCATATTGAAATTTAATTCTTTTACACAGGTTAACAAAATTTATCACAAGAAAAACTAAACATTGGGTTTAACAAAAGCAATACTTTTGAAAGTGGAACAATGAAGATTTTTTTCAAATTTTTTACAAATGGTCACCTCTGGGTCAATTTACCACACTAGGGGAACAAGGCTGTTAAAATATAGCTGTGCTCAACTGAGCCACTTATCTGCACTACAGTATAGTACTTGAAATCATTCCTAAGGTCAAGATTTAAAACCATTCTAAGAGCCAAGAAAGACCCTATGTGTTTTACAGCCACCTCAGTTAGAGGTACTTCTCCTTCTCAAGACAGTCAAAGCTTAATTGCAAGATTGACTATACATAAGTTTTCTTCCTCATCATATCTTCAGTTCAAAATACTTATCATTGGTAATACGGTCTATATCTTGTCTGATCTGGATGATGTGGTCCAGGAAGTGGGGTTTGAGAAGGCGGACCCTGCATTCGTGGAGGAGGAGGTGGCCCTCTTGGTGCAGGCCATATACCAGGACTCATTCCCCCTGGTTGTGTAAATGGAGGGCTCAGAGTTCCTTGATCTTCAGTGAACTGGGGTAAAGAGTTAGGATTATAATGGTGAGGAGGGGGTGCAGTTACAGGTGGACCACCATGTTGAGGTGGGGGAGGTCCTGGAGGAGGATGATTCATATAAGGTGGCATCTGGGCAATAATATGTCCAGGGGGAGGGGTTATTGGTGGTGGAGCAGAGGTCATTGGTGGAGGTGGAGCTTGGCTATATACCAAGTGAGGAGTACCTGCGGCCTGGGGAGGATGTGGCATTGGATGGCTTATTGGTGGAGGAGGAGGTGGGGGTGGTGCATAATGTTGCTGTGGAGGCATAATATGATGAGGGTGAGATACCACTGGTTGACCCTGATATTCAGGATGATGGTGAGCAGGTGCTGGGGCAGGAGGTGGTGGTTCTCTAGCACCTGAACTGGAGTCATCCTGAATAGGGACAGTTATTAAATTGCTGTGTTTTCTTGTTGAAATACGAAAGGTTTCCTGACTGACCGAACGAGGTGGAGGTGGAGCCATGGACAATTCTGCGGGAGGAGCACGAATATCCTCATGTGGCTGATTATAGTGCTCATGTGGCACATGTTGCAGAGGAGGTGGTGGCATCATGATGTGCTGCTTTGGCGGAATATGGCTCATGTGGTGCTTGTCTGGTGGCATTATAAAACGATCGGGGATTTCAGCTGGTGGTGGGGCAATAGGAGGATGAACATTTTCAAGTGAAGCACGGGTGACAGGTTTTCCAGCTCTCATATGGCGATGGTTGATATGAGCCTGTAAGTCTCTCTGAGACAAGTATGTTCTCTTGCACCCTTGAACAATGCTACACATGAAGAGAGAACCTCGTGTACACTGCTCAATTCGCTGCACAGGATCACTACAGCTAAATTAGAAGGGGAAAAACACCGATTTACTAAAAAGAGAATATAAAGAACAACGCACTAATTTCCAAAAATATGCCTATTTTTAAAATTTCATTATGTAAAACATAGTCAAAGTTCACAATTAAAAGTTGTAATGACTCCATGTGAACCTTTAACTTCCCACTTTGCTATCTATTAGCCATTAAGCATCAGCATTTCTGTCAAGCTCAGAACTCTTAATACCAAACAATATGTTTTAAGAAGAGATCTTATTCTTCTTGAGACCTAGAATTTACCTAATTTTCTCAAACAATTCTATGCTTTGCATCCATTTGCAAAAAAATTCCAGAAAGGACAAACCAAAGGATTACTTACAATCATGGAATTCAAACTTCTACAGTTTTACTGAGGAAATTTGGTTAGTATTTTTTGAGCGAATAATACTAAGTGGAAGACACTAAGTAGAAGACACTGCAAGGAGTACAACAATGAGTAAGATCAACTTAATCATCAAGTTTCTCAACATTAAACAACATAAACAATACAAATTCAAGCCCTAACTATCAGGATCCCATAAGGGAAGAGTTTTTTTCTGAATTTTCAGATAAATTACTACTAAGAATCATACTTTCCTGACTTTCTAAGTTGTGAACTTAACACTTTCTTAATGACTCAAAAAGTCAAAATTATAACCATTCTTCATTTCAGTATATTTAATCCACTCTGGCCTATAAAGTCTTTTTGACGTAGTGGAAAGAAGACTGAACTAGGAATCTTGAGATCTGGGATCTCTGTAACTTGGAGAAGTCACTTAAGCATTTTGAGTTTGTTTCTTCATTTGTAAAATGGGGTTAAAATAACTACCTAACTCACGATGTTTCTATACTTATTAGTTCACCTTACTTAAAAGAGTATTCTTTTTGTTTTTTTAATTGTAGAGACGAGTTCTTGCTAAATTGCCCAGGCTGGTCTCGAACCTGTAGGCTCAGATAATCCACTCGTCTTGGCCTCCCAAAGTGCTGGGATTACAGGCTGAGCCACCGAGCCCAGTCAAAAGTGTACTCTTAAGATCAAATGAAACAATGAAAGTGACAGTATTTAATTACCAGTTAAGCACGACGTAAATATAAGCTATTATCACTGAATATGCGTGCTAGGTCATTTGTTCCTCTACTAAATGCCTCTATACTCTTGATTTTGATTCGTATCTATTTTTCCCTCTTTACTATAAGACTGACAGTCTTTATTGATATTATTATGCTTTCCTTTAGAGTCATTTTGTAAACTTCTTGTTTTTGTTTCTAATTGCCTGTAAACTCAGAAATATCTCCATGTTAACAGAATGTGAGGCACTTTCTTTGGGGTGATGCTTAAAAATAGTATTAAATAATATTTACAACTCTGGTTGCTGTTTCTGGGTCTGTTAATCCAGGTAAGCTTCTGTCCTAAAATAGCTAAGGACCACTTAGTGAAGTGTTTACTGGAGTTACATTTAGCACCTTGAAAAATAAATTTTCTCTTAAACATGAACATTAAAAACATATAAAACAGGAAACCTTTTTAAAAGACAAGATCTCACTATTGCCAAGGCTAGAGTGCAGTGACACTCAACCTCCTGGGCTCAAGTGATCCTCCTGTCTCAAACTTCCTAGTAGCTAGGACTACATGTACATGCCCGGCTAATTTTTTTGGTGTTTTGCTTTTTTTTTTTTTTTTGTAGAGACAAGGTCTCACTGTGTTGCCTAGACTGGTCTCAAACTCTTGGGCTCATGCAATCCTCATGCCCCGGCCTCTCTAAGTGCTGAAATTACAGGAGTGAACCACCACATCCAGTCTAGAAAACCTTTTAAAATCCCATACATCAGGGGTTCCCAACGGGTCAGTGGCCTGTCAGCAACCCAGCTGCACAGCAAGGTGGGGAGGCGCAAGGCCTTCTGCCAAATCAGCAGCGGCATTAGATTCTCATAGGAGCCCGAACTCTATAGCAAACTGCGCATGCTAGGGATCTAGGTTGTGCCTCCTCATGAGAATCTTATGCCTGACTATCTGATGTGGAACTGGGTGGTGATTAGCAGTGAGGTTTGACTGCATGTTGCCTCCTCCCACCCCCATGGTCCTCCATGGAAAAACTGTCCTCCGTGAAACAGGTCCCCGATGCCAAAAGGGTTGAGGGCCACTGTTCTATATGTTTTATTACCTCTGAAATTCTTTATCCCATTGAGGTAATCAAATTTGCTACATAATTTAATGTTAATACAAACCACGTTGGAAAATTAGGCATGAAAGAAAACACCCAAAAAACAAGTGACAGTCTGGGTGTGGTGGCTCACGTCTGTAATCCTAGCACTTTGGGAAGTCAAGGTCAGAGGACTGCTTGACGCCGGAAGTTTGAGATCAGCCTAGGCAATACAGCAAAACCTCATCATTAAAAAAATTTTTTAAATTAGTAGGGCATAGTGATGCACATCTGTAGTCCCAGCTACTCAGGAGGTTAAGGTGCAAGAATCAACTGAGCCCAGGAGATTGAGACTCCAGTGAGCCATGATTGTGCTACGGAGTGACACAGTGAAACCACCAACTCAACAAGAAAAATAAACAAAATAAACAAACAAAAAACCCCCACCAAATTATATATTCCTAATTTCACAACTCTTCTGAATTATAATTCTACAGAATAAACTTTTTAAAAACTCAGTGCAAATCTTATAATCTGTTGCTTTAAAAAGCCAATAAGGTCAGGTGCAGTGGCCAACACCTGTAATCTCATCATTTTGAGGCAAGGAGTTTGAGGACAGACTGAGCAAATAGCAATACCTCACCCATACAAAAAGTGAAAAAATTAGCAGGGCATGGTGGTATGCACCTGTAGTACTAACTACTCGGTAGGCTGAGGTAGGAGGATCGCTTGAACCCAAGAGTTCAAGGTTGAAGTATGCCATTATTGGACCATTGCACTCCAGCCTGGGCAACAAAGCAAGATGCCATCTCTAACCAAATACATAAATAAATAAATAAATAAATAAATAAATAAATAAATAAATAAAAAGCTAATAAAAACATGCTTAGAGAATTAGTTGCAACCGGGTTGTCAATTAATCATCCCTTTCTCTCCTGGTGTTGCCAGTTTTCCTGTCTCATAAAAGGGAAAAGAGAATCATCTCTTACAATTGTCCACAGATTTGTTAATCAATCAAAAATACAAATCTTGGGGTAGTTACAAGCATAGGTTATACAAAATCTAGCAAGTCTACAGCTGTTGCAAGAAGTTTCTCTCACAGCCTTTCGACTTTTTTTTTTAATATTTTGAGTCAGGGTTTCACCATTGCCCAGGCTGGAGTGATCACATGATCACAGCTTACCACAGCCGCAAACTCCTGGGCTCACGTGGTCCTCCTACTTCAGCCTCCTGAGTAGCTGGGACTACAGGCACATGCCACCACACCTGGCTAATTTTTTTATTTCTGTAGAGACAAGGTCTCATTTTGTTGCCCAGGCTTGTCTCAAACTCCTGAGCTCAAGCAATCGTCCCACCTCAGTCTCCCAAGTGTTGGGATTATAGGCATGAACCACTGCACCTGGCTCTCAGACTTTCTTAAGCCTTCCTTATCAAGGCTTCCAAATTGATATAAAAATTCCTAGTTTATTCTGGTCTCTTCAAGACCATTCCAAAACAGATCTAGTTTTTAGATGAGACTAGGCACATTCAGGGTGGTATGGCCGCAGACAGAGCCAGTTTTTAATAACTTGTTTGAGTCTATTTGATGATGACATTCAAGATACATTTAAGACATAATAATCAGATTTGAAGATAATAAACAAGAGCTTATAATTTTATAGTGCTTACTATATATGTATGTGTGTATGTACGTGTATGTGTGTGTGTATATAAAACAAACCTCATTTAATCCTAAAAGTAACCCAAGGAAGTCAGTACTATTATCAGCCCCATTTTACAAATAAAGAAACAATGTCAGTCAGACACCTAATAAAAGGCAGAACAGATATCTGAACCCAGGAATTCTAATTCCAGAGTCTCTGCTCTCAATCAATACACCATAATACTTCTCTAGTATTGCATCAAAAAAAAAAAAAAGAACTGTTTTTGGTTTGTAATACTAATTCTATGATGGCAAATAGATTTCTTCATTCTGATGAATTTGGATTGACTGATAGCAGTTACCTAGCCCTGAATTAAAGAGAAGGCTAACGCCAACTCTGGGCTCACAGGAAAAGATTAGCCATACATTTAATCTCCTGTCTGGTTTACATCATCCCCTGACCTTTAAACCAATGTACAAATCATTACACTATAAATTTTAACATCTAAAAATGTAATGATTTTATCTTACCCTGGACACATCTTATCTCCCTTTTTTTCATGTAATATAGCACAGTCATAGCAAAAAACATGCTTGCATGGAATCTGTGAATAAAGACATATTATAGTTAAGCATACTAGAATTTAAAGTATTTCCATAAAAAAACAACAGTAAGCATACTGATCTATACAAAGAAAGCACATGAGCACTATTTGTTAAAAATGAACATTAAATACTAATTAAATAAAAATAATAATTTTTTTTCAATCACAATGCCTTCTGAGAATGTAACAAACACTTTGGCCCTTTTCCCAATACATGTATACATGCACGTTTGCTTACACTTTCTGGAGGTGTTAAACCCTACAAATTTCACCTATGGTCCCTGAAGGTTAAAAGCGCTTGAAGAATACTGTAATTATATTTTATCTTATCCTGTTTCTCCTGAAACTATTCCAAAGCAGTAAAATAACAAGTATCCCTCAAATTTAATGTAAGTAGTATTTTCGCCTAGTAGTCTCAAGTTAACAAACTCATAAAAATCTAAAATTAGAAGGATATAGTAAAATAATGTAAGAACCACATTTTTAAATTTACAGCCCTTTGCCATCACTTTGCTATAATATACAGCAAAGCAACAGCAACAGTTCATAATCCATGCCCTCATCATTAAAGATATATTATTGAATTCAATTTTTTTCAATACAAATGCAAAACTATCTTTTCTAGAGAGAAGAACATTGATATTACTATAAAATTACAATTAGGGTTGTACAATTTTTCTCTGAACCTCAGAAAAAAACTTATTTATTAATTCAGCTTTATATAAAAAATTGTGACCTTCAGAAATGAATACTAATTTTATTCTGTTCTGTTCATTAAAAAAAAATTTTTTCCTTGATAAGCTAGAATAAATCTAAACTAACTGGTATCAAATAGCCCAAAGAAATTATTTCATTTCCAGAAGTTAGTGTCCTTAATTAATAAAGTAATATTTTACAAGAATTCAAGAATGTGTCAAACTATTTCATAGTATTCTAGTACCTTCTTTGTTTTTCATACTTATTTAAAATGTCAGACTTAGTCATTAAACAGTGATGAACCTATCTACTTAAATTTCAGAATCCTACCTCTATGCAAATGCTTGCATTTACAAAAAGCAAAATTTTATTTAATTATACTTACCATTCGCCCATAGATTTTAATAGGCAATCCACATTTGTCACAAAAATGAACTGGTGTATCATCCTTTTCACCTAAGATGTTTATCTGTTGAAATGATATAATTAAAATTTCCTTCTTAGGCAATTCTAAAGAATTATCTATCATTTACATAATGAATTGGTTAGTAGTCTATAAAACTTGTTTAGACCATTAGAAACAGAAGTTTCTTGGTATCATTCCCACATATTCCCCACCATTAGCTATGCTACCATTAGTCTGTTTTCCTTCTTAAATTGTGTTAATGGTTATTGATTTTTCTGAAAATTACTTCAAATTATTTTTAGAAATAGGGCTTTAATAAACAAATGGTTTTTGTGTGCTGAAAATCATAGCTATAAAAAAAGTTCATACATTCCTTATGTATTTTGCATTGCTCCAATAAAACATTTTTAAGTACTTAATCTAATAAAATTTTTCATTTTTAGTATACCTGAAAGTCCCAAAAAAGGTGTCCAGGAAATCTTCGCTGATTTCCAAAATGTTCTCCCCCTTTACAGTCATACCGTTCTTCTTCATTATAATCAAATCCTTCTGAGAAAAAAAAGTGTTACCCGTTAACTTTTTAAATTTCAAATTTCATTTTAGAAGTACATGTACAATGGCAAAATAGGCCTATTCACAGAAAAGCCCATCTGATGCCTTTCAAAGTTTTTCTAAGAACTAGAAAATCAAGACTAGTTTTAAAAATCAGCTAGAAGTGATCTTGATAATCTAGTCCAACTCTTTTATTTCTTACATGAGAATAGTACTAAATGGAAACCCTCAATAACTCAACATACAGATTAGTGGCAAAGCCAGGAACAGACCTCAGATCTCCTGACTCCCATTTAAGTGCTCTTTCATGTCACCAGACTATTTCTAGTATAAAACTTTACTGATTACCATCATCATCATGCTTGTACAAATTTAAGTTACTGATCACCATTTATTCTAGTCTGTCCACAAAAGTGTCATCATGCTGCAAGAGACTGATTTTGTTGCCAAAAGAATATAATAAAAACAAAGACATTCTTCTCATGACTTAATAAATCAGGCATGTTCTTCTTCAGCCCTAAAGTGAGTATGATTTTAGAAACATCAACGATCAATATATTCATACTTCATCCTCTCCCTGGTTAATCAATCAAACAGCAGGAGCCATATCTTTTTAACGTATCCTCTCTTTATACTGCTGTATCAATATCAATAAACTTAAAGACAATATGAATATCAGATAGGCTCAATTTCTCCAGCCTAATTGGCAATCCTCTTAAATCCTCTCATTTTATAAAAGAACAGAAAACCAATGAACAGTCTGATGGGAATTCTAGGTAGAATCCAATTACCTAAAGTAAAGCTGAGAAGACAAATATATCCCTCCAAGGTGCCAGGCTTCTCACGACTCTTTTGGCCCTAGAACTGGTAAACAGAGTAGCCAAGCACACAAGTTTTAACTTTACCCACATGGCTAAATTACAGCACCTGTACACAGACATACACAGACATACTCACATACAAATAGCGATGCAAGAATTTTTGAAGCTGACAGACATTCCAGTGTACTGCTATTTAACTATCTCCAAAACAAATGTATAGTTCAAAGTCAGGGTGCTCTTGAACTTACACCTGAGCATTCCTACACTACTGTATGGCCCACTTATATCTTATAAAAGCTGATATTATCTAAAATTCAAAATAGGAAAATAAATTTTTCAAATCCAGAAAATTTTTAAGAACAACAACCAAAGGAAATCAGGAGCACATTATAATTTTTCAGGGTAGTTCACCCAATACTCCCATCATTAAACTCTTTGATCAACGCCTAGGAAAAAAAAATCGATTTTTAAACTCCAAACAGATGAATCTAAAGTATCCAATAATTATTTTCAGCTTCAATTTGCTCTATTAAGAGTGGAATTAGACCAGGTGTAGTGGCTTATGCCTGTATTCCCAGTGCTTTGGGATGCCGAGACAGGAGGATTGCTTGAGTGCAGGAGTTTGAGACCAGGCTGGACAACACAGCAAGACCCTGTATCTACAAAAAAATTAGCCAGGTGTGGTGTGTGTGCCTGCAGTCCCAGCTACTCAAGAGAGTGATCCCCACAAAAAGAGAGAGAGAGAGAGAGAGAGCGCGCGAGAGAGAGAGGAGAGAGAGGAGAGAGAGGAGAGAGAGGAGAGAGAGGAGAGAGAGGAGAGAGAGGAGAGAGACGAGAGAGACGAGAGAGACGAGAGAGACGAGAGACAAGAGAGACGAGAGACAGAGAGAGAGAGAATAAGAATGTACTTGTATGTTATGGTGTAGTTTTTTAAAAATTATTTTTAAAAAAGTCAAAGGGGAGGTGCTGCTAAATTACAAGTGGTGCAGAAGCTGCCCTAGATCGTTATTACCATGGCTTATAACGTTTTGACTTCAAATATACTTGTTTAGATGGGGAGAGAAACCCTACAGTAAAAGAAGCCATAATATAAGGGATAATTAAAGCAGTATGATTCTAAAAAAGAGACTGTACACAAACTGCTGGAATAAAAGAGAAATTCTAGAAATACACAAACACTTTTAGAACTTTAATACATATATGACAATAGCGGGATTCCTATTCAGCAAGGAAAAGACAAATTATTTGAGGGTTGGGAGAATGGCTGTGTTGAAGAAAAAATAAAGCCAGATCCCACTTTTGTTTTTAATAACCAAATACATATCCCTAAATGTTCCAAAGTAGTGTCAGCGATTTTTTTCTGTAAAGGTCAGAGAGTAAATATTTTAGGCTTTGTGGGCCATATGGTCTCAATTATAATGACTCAACTCTACCATTAGTGTGTGAAAGCCATCATAAATAACACTTAAATGAGTGGGCATGGCTGTATTCCAATAAAACTTTATTTATCCTGACATCATAGCAGCAAAGACTGGATATCAGACGACACAGAATCTTTAAGCTTCTCAACAATAAAAATTTTATACACAAAAGACAAATGGGGAATATACACAAGGGGGTACCCAAAAAAGCCCAAAATTTATTTTAAATTGTACATGTATTCTTACATGTTTAAACTTCAGTCACCTTCAAAGTACTCTCCACTTGATGCAATATACCTATCAAAAGTCACTTGGGGTGAGATCAGGTGAATAGGGAGGGTATGGGAGTCACGCTGTTTTTGGTCAAAAACTGCTTAACACTCAGTGCACTGTGGGCAGGTGTGCTCATAAATCACCCATCACAAATGGGCAAACATGTTGAAAGAATCTTAAAAAAAAAATTCAATGAAGCTGAACACAGCCTCTCACAACAATGCTAGCTGATACATTGATGCCAATAGGTTCCTAGAACACTCACCCACCAGAGAAAGCCTGTCCTATCAGGGGCCCACTCTCCAAAAGATTATTCTGGGTTTTTTTGGGTCACTCCTCATATATAACAAAAAGCCAATTATATTAATTTTCAAGAGAACTCAGGAAAATCAGAGAGAGACAATCAAATATAAAAATGGGAAAAAGATATGAACAGAAGGATCCTAGGTAAAAGAAATGACCAATACTATTTAAAAGGCATAAAAACTCACTCATAATTAAAGACATGTGTATCAAGACAAAAATTTTAAAATGTTACTAGTACTCAGTATTGGTGTGTGGGAGTATATATTAACACACCTTTTTTTAGAAGAGCAATCTGACAGTATCTGTCAAATCCTAAAATGCACAATATCCATCAAGTTTTACAATGTCAAAATTTGTGCAAAGGATACTGACTGCAACACTTTTTGTAACAGCAAAATTTATACAAGGATACTGACTGTAACACTTTTTGTAACAGCAAAAAACTAAAAAAACTATTAAATAAGTTATGGTATATCCATAAATAAAATACTTAAACCTATTTTTATGAGGTACATTTGTACATATTGATAAAGCCAAGTCTTAAATGTACATTACATGAAAAAAGGCAATTAGACATAAGAATTCAGACTTCTATACTTAAAAATCCTAAGAGGGATTATCTTTGGAGAAAAAAATTGTGGAGAAAGAGGAGCAAGTTTTACTTTTATTGTTACATTTTCTGCAATTTTGTTTAGATTTTTAAAAAGTCAACAATGAGTGTTACTTTCAACAACAAAATAAATCAAACCAAAAACAAGTATAAAGGAAAAGTGCAACATGCCAAAATGAGAAGCCAAACAAAAAGGTTTAAGAATGAACACAGTGTATGTAAGATAAAAAAAGGTAGCTGTAACTAAATAAGACCACACAGATTATCTTGTGCAATGAGATAAAAGACTGTTGGACCTATTAGTTTAAACGAATTACCTTCATCACCAGGTGGAGCCTTGGCAGGCATCCTGTTTAGAGTCCTTTGAGTTCGAGGTGCAGGTTTGGCTTTGTTTGCTTGTTTGGAGATGAGCTTTATAGGAATTCGTCTGCGAACATCAAGACCACCCAACGATCCAGAACTATTAGTGCCTTGTAACTCATTGTCTATGTTAGAAAAAAAGTTGTAATTTCTTTTAGATTTTCTTTTTGAAAATTATTCTGCTACAGGAATTAAGACAATATACCCAACATGGTGAAAGATATGAGTTCTGATTTTAAATTTACTGTTATGTTTATTTGCTAATTTTCTCTATGTCAGATAAACCTTAAGGTAATGCTTTTTAACTCTTTTTGAGTCATGAAAGTCATTAAGAAATTGATAAGTTATAGAACCTCTTCCCAGAAATGGCCAATAAAATTTTCTATAATTCCAGAAGAGTGTACACAAACATAAAACCATTCATAAATCCAAGATAAGAAGCACTGTCTTGAAACAACTGTAAGAGATTTTAAAGAAAAAGAGTAAGAAGAAAAAGAAACAAAACTATCTCTATCACCATGTCTGATCATCAAGCATGTAATAGGCACTCAGTACATTTATAAGCTGAACGTACATCAAGACAACCAATAAAACTGGAAACATAAAACTAACACCGATTAAGGCAAAATTAAATAATGCATTTGAAAATGAAGTTAGTTTTAAGGAAGGTGATTATTCCTTTAAGTATTAGATAGTTACTCTAAAACACAATCAGGAATATATAAAAATTATTAAACCATTTAGCAGTAGAAACATGCAATGACATATATGTGCTATAACATTTCTAGAGATATACATGTGACCGAGTTATTCTTCATCAACACTGTAAGGAAAAATTGCAGTTTAAGAGAATGCAAGATTTCTGCACTTCAACGAGGTCTCAACGACTGACACTTTCTAGTCCCTGAAGTCTTTGCTTATTATTATTTATAAAATAAATTAGCTTTTGTTCCATGATTAATAAGAGCATTATTTCATAGAACTGATTCCATTTAAAGCTTAAGAATTACCTTTTTTCAAGTACAATATACTAAGTGATATACTAAAACAGAAAGTACCCAACTTTACCTAAAGACAAAAAGGAAAATGCTCTAAAATAAGAAAAGACAATAACATGGTTTTTTAAAACTGTAATATCTTAAACATGACAAATTATTAAGCAAGTTTGTGTAAATGCCCCTGCAAGAAATATTATAATCAAGATAGATAGCTGAACTGTCCACATTCAATTCAGTAGAGTCAAATTAGGAAGTAGTAAGTTAAAGACCTCCAAGGCTTACAAGGAACACAGACATGCCACATTTACATTCATTTGTACTTTTGCTGAACAATATGTAAAACAAAATTCAAAATGTGTTCTTAATGATTATTTTAAATTTCTTTTAGTCTACTTTCTACTCTTGTAACAGCTAATCCTCAAAAAAAAAAAAATCATGGGAAAATCATAGCTAAAATCTTGAGTTAGGATAAGTCCTACTTGATCAACTTCCAACATTTCACTGGATGGACTAACAAGTTGATAAATGTATTTCATCTGTTTTCACTATAGTTGCTTATCTATGTAAAAGTACTTACAAGTAATGCAACGGTCAAAAGAAATAGGACAGAATGTTTTTTTTTTCCTTGCTCAAAAAAGTATTCCTGGCTTTCCAACGAATTAAAAGCAAGTTGTTGTAGGCAGATAGTTGAACAAATCAATATCGTCCTTCATATATAAAAGATCTCAATGGGCTGGGCTCGGTGGCTCAGCCTGAAACCCCAGCACTTTGGGAGGCTGAGGCGAGTGGATTGCCTGAGCCCGCAGGTTCAAGACAAGCTCGGGGAACTTGGTGAGACCCTGTCTCTACAATAAATCAAAAATTAGCCGGGCATGGTAGCATGCACCTGTAGTTCCGGCTACTTGGAAGGCTGAGGCAGAAGGATCGCCTGAGCCCAGGAGATCAACACTGGGGTAGTTGTGGGTGTGCCACTGGACTCTAGCCTGGGTGACAGAGTGAGACTCCAACTCAAAAAAAAACACAACAACAAAAAAAAAACTCAATGGTTTCCACCTTTTGTGAATGATGAAAATACCAACAGTTCATTACTACAAGTCCTTTTCCATCACCCTGAACTATTAAGGCCTCTACTGTTGCTTGCACAGCCTACAAACTTCCAAGAGCCTGCTGTCCCTTAACACTTTGCTGTTTGCATCACAGATTAAAAGTTAACCAGGGGCTCAGGGGTGGGTGGTGAAAAAAAAAAAACGTTGATCAAGTACAGCATTAAATAGTGGTTAACATTCTGGGTTTCCTTGGGGTCTTCTGCTTTTTGTTGTCTTTTAATTAAGAATCAGAAAAGAACACAATTTCCTTTCGAATATAGAAAAAAAAAATAAGATCCATAGCAGCAAAATGTTATTGGATATTTCACAGAAAGTGACAACTGGACACTTAAAGTGAATTCACTTTAAAAAGGAGTAATGTTTTCATATGATGTAATTTAAGAAAAAGATTTAAGATTTATCTTAAATAAAAGGAACCAACAGTTATTTTATAAAATTTAGTTTATAGTTACAAAAGTTTTAATTCTTAAATGACCAGAGAATGAATCTAGTGTTAACTGGAAGTAATTTTTCCAGCTAAATTCTATTGGAACACTTTCATTTTTTACATTTGAATGTTTCAACATGATCATAAAATTGGTCATTTTTGCATATTGTTCAAGGGTTTCACCAGTTTTCCCAAAGGTCGCTTAATTGATATTAAAATCATTCTTTTCAGATGCCTATCTTGTCATGATGTCTTCAATTAACTAGCTAACTGGCATTTTCTCATTTGCCAACACTCTGTGATTCAGATATAAAATGCATATTTATGAAATTTCATGAAAATCTCAATCTTGGCAGTTTGTAATTTTCTTTCAATGGACAGCATTTGATACTGTCTTCTAATCTGAAACATCAAGGAGACTCATTAAAAAATTAAAAGAATAGATTAGCTAGTACTAAGAAAAGTGGTAACTAATTTTTAAAGTGGTCAGCTCAGAAGTGAACATTTTCATGTTAGGATGAGCTTTACCTCTTTACACAATATTTTAACTTCAAGAACTATGATAATAAATATTATTTACACTCACCCATATTATGATATCCTCACACAATAGCCTCGAAACTGTGGGGGGATCTGACTCCCAATTCCAGTAATAGCCTCAAATGAAAAGTATTTTGCTAAACGTTTCATATCTTAACATCAAGAGCCCAGAGTTTTCAACTCTATAGTTCCCAAATACTGGAATTCCTGGAGCCTGGTTTTAGGCTCTCTCCTCCTCTGAACACACTCTCCTTAAGTGATCTCATCCTCCTCATGCTTTAAAACACCAGTTATAAGGTACTAACTTCCAAATATATATTTATATATTTTCAGTCGAGATCTTTCCTCTGATCTCCACTTATCATTTCCTCTCCTATGTCTTAATATGTATCCCATATTTAGCGGTCCAAGACCAATCTCTTGTTCCCAAATTCCCTTGTCACACCTCTACCAAAAAAAAAAAAAAAAAAAGGACTAGGCCAAGAGCAGTGGCTCAAGCCTGTAATCCCAGCTCTTTGGGAGGCTGAGACAGGATGATTAGTTGAGCCCAGAAGTTTGAGATCAGCCTGGGCAATGTAGCAAGACTTTGTCTCTACAAGAAAATAAAAAAATTAGCCAGGCATGGTAGCCTGTAGTCCTAGCTGCTCTGAAGGCTGAGACAGGAGGACTGCCTGAGCCCAGGAGGACAAGCCTGATGTGAGCTGTGATCGTGCCACTGCCCTCCAGCCTGGGTAACAGAGTGAGAACCTAACTCAAAAAAAAAAAAAAAAAAAAAAAAAGCAGCAGCAGCAGCTACTTTTTTTCTCCCAAGTTTTCCAACTCAGTAATGGGCACAATCCAGCTGCTCAAACCAGAAACCTCAGCATTTCTCCTTTCTCTCACATATCTCCAAACCAATCCATCCGTACCTGTTTGAATCCACCACCAAAATATTTATTGAATCTGCCCATTCTCCTTTATTTTCACCAAACCACGCTTCCATCCTGGTCTACCGCAACTGCAATCACCTCCTCAATTGGCTATTTTCCATTGCTCTTGACCCCCTCTCTTATACCATTCTCCATAAAACAGCCTATTATATTTTTTAAAGAGATTATGCTCCTCCTCTACTTCTGCTCAACAGCTTCAAAGTCACTTAAAATTTAAACGTTTACCATGGTTTTCAATGTTCTGAACAAGTGGCTGCTGCCTTTCTTTCCAATCTCATTTTAAGGCTCTTACCCTCCGACTATAATCAGGTTGCAGCTGACGGGCCTTCTCTACATCTTTCTACTTCAGTGCTTTAGTACTTGCTGGAAATGTTCTGCCACCTGCTTTTTTCTATTCATCAGAACTCAGTTTATATGTTACCTTTCCAGAAAGACCTTTCTTGGAAACCCTGCAATTTCCTAAAATTTTCTTCAAAGTACTCATTATAATCTGTAAACATTTAGTTGAAACAAACAAACAAAACGTGTTATTGCCTATCTTCCCCAACAGAATCTAAGGTCTATCAGGGCAGGGACTCAGTCCACCTTTTTTTGTACCATTCCATCATTCCCTCTCCAGACCTGACGATTTCTGCATGTATCTAGCATAAATAATATATACACACAACTATATAATTAAGTAGGTATTTTGTGAGCAGGGACACCCCAATCAATACTTAAGGGAAAAAAAAATCCTTTTTCTCTGCTTTTGACAAGGTCGATATAACGGTATGGAGCACTTTCTAACTCCAAGTGCACTCACTCAACATCCAAGAACCACAAAGAAGCAAAGGTCAAAAAAACATATAACAAAAGGTGGAGCCACTCTTACTTGGAGAGAAGGACGAGAATGTCTTGATTTTAAGCTCTTCTCTGTGAATACCCCCAAATGAGGATGAGTAGGAACCACAGCCGAAGTGCGGCGCGTGCTTTGGACTTAAAGCTCTCCAAGTCTGATTTCCAAAAACTATATCCGACTCCCTTCTCTCACCTCTCTAGTCCATGAAGGACCGGAGACACAACGACAGAAGGTGCACCCTGCAGCACCCGCCCAAAGTCGACTGAAACAGCAGGAAGTCCTCCAACCCACTCTCGTCCATCCACTCCCAGCGTAATGAGGTTTCCCCGACTCCGAGACTGCAATCTACCCGCCAGTTCTGATAACGTAGGGCTGAACAGCTGGGCTGAGTAAAAAAGAACCGGCGCTCTCCTCGTTCCCACAAGGCCTTCGCCGCCCACCGTCCCGGCTCAGAGCTCAGCAGAACCAGGCAAGAAGCGGCGGTTGCCGGCACCGTGGAGGTAGGTACCGCACCGGAGGTTAGGCCGGGAAGCAGCAGGCCCCTGCCGGGCACGGGAAGGGGTCTACGAGATTTTCTCCTCATTGCCACACCCCAGCGTCGTGAGGCGAGCGTAACCCCTTCTGCCCGCAGGGCGACCCGTCCCAGGCCGGCTAAGGGGGGCATGGAACCGGGACCCCCACTGCCTCCGCCTCCTTACCAGTGTGATCCATGATTCGGCTCGCAGAGCACAGTGGGAGCGGAAGTCAGCCGCGCCGGAGTCGCAGCGAGCGCGTGCGCTCTACCTTCCGGAGACCGGTAGGCGGAAGTGCGAAGGGGTTGCCCCGGCTTCGGCCGGCAAAGACTTCCTGGCCTCGCCTCCGCTACCCAACTCCGGTGAGGGAGTCAGGCATAGTTCGGACAGAGGCAGAAAGAGCGGATGCGCAAAGAGCTGCGGGATCGAGGTTACTAAGGCACCTCCTCATGTGCCTCCAGAGAAAGTAGCCTCTCACTGTGGAGAGGACACCGACGGGGACCGGGGCGGGGGAGAATGTAGTAGCGAAGGAATAAGCGCGAGCCAGGTAAGGCGGCCGCCTGCTCGTTCCCGCGGCGCGTTGCCTTCTGGGATTTGTAGTGCGCCGGGGCTCTGGAACCGGCCAGGCCCCATTGCGCAGACTCGGTCGTTACGCTGGCCCCACCCCGACGGGCGGAGTAACGGCTTGGAATCCCCCGGGGTCCGCGAGCGCTTGTTTTCTCCGCCCGGTCTAGGAAAAAGTGTAAACACGCGCGCTCGGGAAGGCGTCCTCCAGTGGGAGGTTGCCCGGGGGATGGCTGAACTGTGTGAAGCGTCCAGCTAAAAAGAAAGACGCTGTGCTGATTGTCTAAATTTCTCCTTGTCGTGACGATCTGCCTAGACCCACGCAGAGCAGGCGTAGTTAGAAGCCCCCGTCCCCACCTCCTAAGTTTCTAGGAGTTGACACACGTTCACACTGCGTGGCCACCACTCACTTTCTAGAGGAAGCGCCCGTGGCGCCGCGAGCCCCTCGGACACCTCTGCTAAGGACCGGACTCAAGGTCCGGGTGGGTGGAGGGTGGAGGGCGAGGGCGGCGCGGCTGCCTCCTCTTGGGGACAGCTGGCAGCGGTGTGCGGAGTGGAGCTGGAGGACCGGGCTAGAAACCCACGGAGGTGAAGAGAGCGCCAGGGCCTGGCCGGAAGGGAGAGGTGAAAACGGAAAGGCCTGCAATGAGGAAGAGGGTTACCACGACGGGCGGTACCTAGTTCCAGTTCTCGGTCCCCGGGGCTTGTGGTGGCGGCGGCGGCGGCGGCGGCGGCGGCTGCTGCTGCTGCTGCTTTCATCTTCCTCGGCCACCACAAAAGGAGCGACCAAAGAGCGATCCTTAGGACCTTCGGTGGCAGCCTCCACCTCGCGGACCAGCTCACGTGTGTCCACTCCCTTCTCCAACCCTTTACACTTGATGCTCTCGGGTGAATAGAAAGGAGCACAATTAGTGGAAAACACAAGCTTGGGAGTCAAGGGATTTGGGTTCTATTCCTGTCGTCCCTTAGTGACGACATCATTACCTGGGGTTCTTCACGCTTTCAGTGCCAGAGATCCTAGATCAATAACAGAGTATCGTGTTGACCTCTGAGACTTGTGTTCACGGTCCTGGATTGCAAATCAAGCATGTGCAGCCATGTGTTGGGTCTGTGCGTTGTGCAGTAACAGCTCTGAGTAACACTGATGATCAATACCGTGTAAGAGCACCGTGTTCTTTGGTGGTTATGTCACTGGGGTCTTTTAAAAGATGTTTCCACAGTGAGTGCAGCTTTATAAGCAAGTTTTGGGGTACATTCACAACTAAGGACAATTGTGAATCAAAGTTAACGCTGCTTTTCTTAAAATATAAAGTTCTGTATTACTAAGTGGTTTTTCAGCTGCTTTCGTTTACTGGGGTTATTGTTGTTTTGGGGGTCGAGCTGAGCTTAACCTCTCTCCTGTGTCTTCCTTTTTTCCCTAAATACAGCGGTATGGTCAGGCATTTTTCACTAATTTAGGGTCTAAAAGAATTTAGTTTTCACCTAGGAAGTGCTCCCTTTTATTTATTTTTTTTATTTTTAGAGATAGGCTTGCACAGGCTGGAGTGCAATCATAGCTCATCACATCCTCAAACTCCTGCACTCAAGGGACCTTCCTGCCTCAGCCTCCTGAGCAGCTGGGACTACAAGTGCGCACCACCATGCCCAGCTTCCTTTTTTTTTCTTTTCATTCTACTTAGCTCATCAGCTAAACTTCAGATTGATAAAAAGCCAGGTTTAGAATATTATTATTGTGTTAGTGTCTGCTGATGCTAATATTTATTTACTTATTTTTTTATTTATTTAGAGTTGGAGTCTCACTCTGTTGCCCAGGCTGGAGTGCTGTGGCACGCTTCCGGCTACCGCAGCCTCAACCTGCTGGGCTCTGGCGATCCTTCCACCTCAGCCTTCCAAGTAGCCAGGACTACAGGCGCACGCTAACATGCCCAGCTAATTTTTGGACTTATTGTAGAGATGAGGTCTTACCATGTTGCCCAGGCTGATATCGAACCCGCGGGCTCAGGCAATCCTCTCGCCTTGGCTTCCCAAAGTACTGGGATTATAGGCCTGAGCCACCAAGCTTGGCCAAACAAACAACCACCTATAGTCTTTTTTGTTGTTGTTTTTTGAGTTGGAGTCTCACTCTGTTGCCCAGGCTGGAGTGCAGTGGCACTCTCACGGCCACTCCAGCATCGACCTGCTGGGCTTCAGTGATCCTTCCACCTCAGCCTTCCAAGTAACCGGAACTACAACTGCACGCTACCACACTCAGCTAATTTTTAAAACGTTTATTGTAGTGATGAAGTTTTGCCAAGTTGTCCAGGCTGGTTTCGAACCTGTGGGCTCAGGTAAGCCACTCATCTCAGCCTCCCAAAGTGCTGGGATTACAGGCTGAGCCACCAAGCCTGGCAGTGTTCAAATAAGTCGAATTTAAAAGAGCTTTCAAATTGTATTTTATATAATTTACTCTGTAAGTCAGAAGTTCTGTCAGCTTTTTCTGGTATATCAAGTTATGAAAATTTACTGAGGGAAGATTCACTTATTTTAGATTTGATAAAATGTTAAACATTTGTTATTTGATTTGATTTGACATCTGTTACATCATGCATTGCTTTAGCATCTGTGCTCTGTATTCATTTCCCCTCTTGATTGTGGCTGCCTGGAATTACCAATGCAGTAGCAGTGTGACAAATTAATCCCTTTACCTAAATTGATAAGTGCGACTCCACATAGACATATTTTATTACTGCCCTCTAGTATCCTTTATTGGTAATCTATATGCTGTAACAGTGACAATTTCTTTATCAGTTGTCACCATTAATATTTGCTTACATAGCATGGTACTGGCCTAAGGTTTATAGAATTAAAAAGTCGTTGGACAATCTGAAGCATTGAGGTGCATATTTTTTATCTTACTGACAAGACCATCTACTAACTTATAAATTATAAGCTAATGGCCTTCCAAGATGTTTTGATAGCCTTCCATTTACATTGTACTGTTTATACTATGAAAAAAGTAAAAGTGGTTTCTGAGAGCTTGTTTCAGACTCCTCAATACTAGAACAGAACAATAACCTTCATTTCCAAATGCTCTTTCACCTGTATCCCACTGTGTGCCTAAGACTATGGCAGGCAAGAGCTGTATCAATAACGGCCCCTTCCTCAAAGACTGTACAGGTCAGCATTTAAAGAAACACTTAAAGATTCATATAATTGAATTCTGAGTGTTTAGAGAGCATGCAGTGCTACCTACATTCAGAGAAAGTAATGAGCAGTGCGACTGAGGGTACTTAGGAAGGCTTTAGGGAGGGACTTAAGGTGAGCCTTGATGAATGGATAAAATTTGGAGAGGAGATGCTCAGTGAAAGAAGCATATCAAATGAAAGAGCATAGGCACAGTGGGAAAATTGTATGACTTACGTAAAGGATGATGGGCAGTTTTATTTACACTGTTGGTTCATGTTTGGGAGTGCTTAAAAAAAACGGTATGGTAGTAGAAAACCTTGGGGGAAAGAAAGATTTCAGAGTAACGGTTAAGAAACATATAATAAAACAGCATGATATATTCATAGAAACAACATAATCCAGCAAGATATTTTCAAACAATGAGCAAATCTTAAATTTAGGGTAGGGAAAAAATAAATAAAAATAAATAAATAGCCGGGTTCGGTGGCTCAGCCTGTAATCCCGTGCCTTTGGGAGGCTGAGGTGAGTGGATTGCCTGAGCCCGCAGGTTCGAGACCCGCCTGGGCAACGAGACCTCATCTCTACAGTAAGTCAAAAAATCAGCCGGGCGTGGTAGCGCATGTCTGTAATTCCGGCTACTTGGAAGGCTGAGGCGGAAGGATCGCCGGAGCCCAGCAGGTCAAGGCTGCGGTGGCTGGGAGCGGCCACTGCACTCCAGTCTGGGTGACAGAGTGAGACTCTAACTTAAAAATAAATAAATAATAAAATAGAAATGTAGGGTCGGAGGAGTGCATCAATACTGTTACACCTAAGAGAACAGTTGAGAAAAAAACCAGCAAGGATGAATGAACTGTTGATAAAAATAACTGATCAGGATAAATAGTATCCACTATATCTTAACAAGTCTGATAAGCAGAAATGGATGGAAAAGGCAGTAGAATATGCTGGTTACATATATGCCTTACCAAGTTATGGCAACCAGCTTTCCAAATACCATCAAAAATAAGTCAAGAGATAGATTCTAGGAATAAGATGGAAATAAAGACAATAAGTATAGAATATTGCTGATAGAAGGTATTTTCTCATTCATCACTTTGAGGGAATTACATTCTTTGAGGCTGGCAATACCCATATTCATTTGGAAAGGAGCCCTTTAATCTAGAAAGGTCCTGCAGCCTGCTTTCTTTTCTGAGAAGGAAAATTTTGTGGTTAATATTCTTTAAGCTGGGTAGGCCTGCTCTCCCTACAGCTTCTTTGCTAAGAGATGATTGCCCTGTGTAATCTCTTTCCATTTCTATTCAGCTCACTCCTGAAAGAATGTTTAGGGTATTAAACTTCTCTATGACTATGCCATTATATTGTAAGCAAGTATCTGTGATACTGTTTTCTAGTTGTGTGAAAGCGTTTGTCCAGGGGCCTCCTGACCCTAACCTCAGCTACCACTCCATGCCAGTTGGAAAAGTTTCAGGCTTCCTTGGTGCTATGGTTTGAATATGTGTATTCTTTCAAAATTCATATGTTGGCACTTAAACTCTAAGGTGGTGGTATTAAGAGGTGGGACTTTTAGGGGAGTGATTAAGTCATAAGGGTTCCGCTCTCATGAATGGTATTACTGCCCTTTTAAAAGAGTTTTCAGAGAACTGCCTGGCTGTTTTGCCCTTCCACCATGTGAAGATGCAGCAGCATGGTATCATCTTGGAAGCAGAGTTTCCTTCACCAGACTCTGAATCTGCTGACACCTTGATCTTGGAATTTCTAGTCTACTGAACTGTAAGAAATAAATTTCTATTGTTTAAAAATTACCCAGTCTCAAATGTTTCATTATAGTAGTACAAACAGACAAAAACACCTGGTTTACTTGATTTGTAAATAAACCTGTTACTGTTAAATAAATATTTCTATCAAATACATTTTACATCATAGCCTAGTACATAAAGACAAATACATACCTAAGCATACATATAAATGCCATTAAACCATATATTTACCCTTTCTATATGCAACCCTTTTAAAAAATATTGGCTATAAAGCACTAAATGCCAAAGTTCACTAGTGGGTTGTAATTTAAATTTGAAAACCACTGTTTCATATCTCCTATGGTGTTTTGGAGAGCTCATGCTATTCTAGAAATATCTGAGAGGAAGGATAAATCTTAGCAGTGGGAGGATGTATAACTTGTATGTCTGTGCAAAGGTGTGACAAGAATACAGATATCCAAGGCCAAAGAATGTCAGGAAACTTAAAATCCAGCTACTTGGAGTTTCTTTCCTATAATTGATAATAGCTACCTCCGGAACTGGGTCTTCAAATGAGAAACCCCATTCCTGACAATAACTTAACATCCACCTGTCTCTCATTAAGGAAAATAGCCACATTGATGCAATTTGCAATTGATGCAATTGCATCAATTTGTCGTTCTTACTCCTTCCTTATACCTACATACCCATCGAGGCACTGACTCATATGACACTTTCTCCATCAAGCCTTCTGTTACTCATTTTTGCAGCAGGTAATATAATATAGTAGAGAAAGAGCACAAGCTTTTGAATTGGGCAGAAGGGGGTTCAAATTTCAGCTCTCCCTCTGTGATATTGGGCAATTAAACAAGTTCAATTTTTGTATCAGTAAAATGGGGATAATGATAGCTTTCCTCAGAGTTGGCCTGCAAATCAAAGGAGAAGATGTCTGTAAAGGCTTTTTGTTGCTTGCCAAATAATGAGACCCCAATAAATGTTCATTTCCTTGATTGCTCTTGGTAAATACTGCCCTTTCAGAACATCCAGGCACTGTGTTTATTTAAAACAACAGTTGGCCAGGCTCAGTGGCTCAGCCTGTAATCCCAGCACTTTGGGAGGCCAAGGCAAGTGGATTACCTGAGCCAATGGGTTTGAAACCAGCCCAGGCAACTTGGTGAGACCTCATCTCTACAATACATTAAAAATTAGCCAGGCGTGGTAGCATATACCTGTAGTTCTGGCTACTTGGAAGGTTGAGGCTGAAGGATCGCCAGAGTCCAGCAGGTCGATGCTGGGGTGGCAGTGAGTGTGCCACTGTACTCCAACCTGGGCCAAAGAGTGAGACTCAAAACAAACAAGCAAACAAAAGACAACACTTTCTACTTCATATAGTAACAACATGCTTACTTTATCCACTCTACAAATTGAGCTCCTTGAGGATAGGATGCATTGTGTCATCCATATTTGTATGACACACAACAGAGCAGAAGGTGCTCACAAAATATTTGTTGACCTGCTAAAGAATATCATCAAAGATAATATGACTGGCTGAGTACAGTGGCTCGTGCCTGTAATCTCAACACTTTGGGAGGCCAAGATGAGAGGATTACCTGAGTCTAGGGGTTTGAGACCAGCCTTAGCAACTTGATGAGACCTTGTCTCTACAATAAATCAAAAACATCTCTACAATAAATCAAAAAAAGTGGTGGCATGTGCCTGTGGACCCAGCCACTTGGAAGGCAGAGGCAGAAGGATCGCCTGAGCCCAGCAAGTCAAGACTGTAGTGAGCAGGGAGTGTGCCACTGTACTCCAGCCTACAACAGAGTGAGACTCCAACTCAAAAAAAACCAAAACAACAAAAAACTATGGTCATGTCAAAAAAGTTTTTTTAGTCTAAAACTTACACACAAATGAATATGGCAAATAACTGGCTAAAAACTTGCAACAAAAAAATGACTAACCAGAAACGGTGGCTCAGGCCTATAGTCACAGCTGCTCAGGAGACTAAGGTGGGATTGTTTGAGCCCAGAAGCTCAAGACTGCAGTGAGCTATGATCATGCCACTGCTCTCCGCTCCAGCCTAGATAATAGAGCCAATATCCTGTCCTTATAAAATACACAGAACAAACAAAAACTAAGGAAAAAAAAAGTCAGTTGTGGTGGCTCTTGTCTGTAATCCCAGCACTTTGGGAGGCGGAGGTGAGAGGATTGCCTGAGCCCATGGATTTGAGACCAGCCTGGGCAACTTGGCGAGACCTTGTCTCTACAATAAATCAAAAAATTAGCCAGGCATGGTGATGCATGCCTGTGGTTCCAGCTACTTGGAAGGCTGAGGCAGAAGGATTGCCTAAATCCAGCAGGTCAAGGCCATGGTGGCCGTAAGCATGTCACTGCACTCCAGCCTACGTAACAGAGTGAGACTGCCACTCAAAAAAAGAGAAAAAGATAAAGAAACTATAATGCAAAGTTACTGATAACTAGGATCGTAAAGAGTAACATTTTATTACACCAACACTGAGTTCACTCAATAAAATCAACAAAGAGCTATCTAATGCCAGCAGGGAATGGCCCATGTATACAGGGGTTCTACTGGGAGAAATGTGGCCAAAGAATTTTCTATCCGGTGAAGAAGCCTACAAGCAAAAGACTATCATTTTCAAACATGAAGGAACTCAAGCAATACAACATGCCTGAGCTTTTCTTGAGGGGTGGAGGGGAGGTACTGAGTGCATGAATGTGTTATATACACACATACTGAAATCCAGTCAGGAGAGAGATTAAAATTTAAAACTCAGGAAGTAGAAAGCTGTGGTATTCAACAAGTATTTATTAGTGGCTGCTGTGTGACAGACACTCTTCTAGACATTTCAGATACATCAGTGAACAAAGCAAAAACACCTGCCTGCATTAAACTTTTTTTGTTCTCACCCACTCCCCATCCATCCATCCGTCCATCCACCAACCCACCCACCCATCCACCCATTCACTCATCCATTCATCCACCCATCTATCCACTCACCTACCCACTTACCCACCAGCCCACCCATCCACTGACTCACCCACTCCCCATCCACCCACCCATCCACGTATCCACTCATCCATCCACCCATGCACCCATCCATCAGTGAAACTTACATCTTAGTAAAGTATAACTGGTTTAAACATATAACTTTACTAATACTACGCAACTTCGGAAATTATGGTTACAGGTTAGAAGGTGAATGTTACAAACCTAGACAAGATAAATATTGTGTGACTAAAAAAATTGTAATGAGAGCAGAGAGGGGGCAGAAAGCACGTATGGCATATAAGTACAAATTTTTCAGCAGTTGTCTATCATTACTGCTTAAAATGGAAAAGTAGTTTAAAATACTGTCACATGTTGCATAGCAATGTTTTGATCAACTGCGGACCACATATGTGATGATAGTCCCATAAAGTTATAACGGAGTTGAAAAATTCCTATTGAATAGTGATCTCATAGCCATCCTAACATTGTAATGTAACGCATTACTCACATTTGTGAGTTATTATTCCAGAAGACCTTTCAGTGGGACAAGATGTGGAGGAAGAAGCAAAAAGTTTAAAAAGTAAAAAATTAAAATTAAAAATTGTAGAAATAGAATAAAGATAGAATACAGATAAAAAGAAAACATTTTGAAGTGTACAATGTGTATATTTAAGTATTATTTTAAAAATCAAAAAGTTAAAAATGTAGAAGTTTAAAAAGTTACAGTAAGCTGTTAATTCATTGTTGAGGAAAGAAATTTTTTAATTTAGTTTTGCAGGCTGGGCGTGGTGGCGCATGCCTATAATCCTAGCACTTTGGGAGGCCAAGGTGAGAGGATTGACTCAAGACCAGCCTGAGCAACTTGGTGAGACCTCATCGCTACAATAAATAAATAGATAAATAAATAAATGAATAAATAAAATTAGTCGGTCATAGTGGCACATGCCTGTAGTTCTAGCTACTTGGAAGGCTGAGGCAGAAGGATGGCCTGAGCCCAGCTGGTTGAGGCTTAGGTCGCCATGAGCGTGCCACTGTCCTCCAGCCTGGGCAACAAAGTGAGACTCCAACTCAAAAAATGTTTTAGTTTTGCTTAAGTGTACAGTGTTTATAGTCTACAGTAGTATACTGTAATGTCCTAGGCCTTCACATTCAATGGTGAAAATATATATTTAGAATTATCTAGCTGGATTCAGCATAGATTATCCCAATTTTGTTGGCAACATCCAGGTGTTATAATCAGGAGCCAGGTGAACATATGCCTTCTTTCCATCAGGCCTGGTTAGGGTATTGTCTTTGGCTACATCGGTATCATAGAGCTTTTTCACAGCCTCTTTGATCTGGGGCTTTGAATGTTGGTTTTAACATTCACAATAAACATAGTATGTTGTAGTCTTCTATCTTCTTCATGGTCAACTTGGTGGTCAAGGGAAACCTGATGATATCATAGTAGTCAAGTTGGTTTTTCCTAGGGGCACTCCCCTGAGGATATTTGGGCTGCCTCCAGAGCCACAGTGACTTGGGCCTCTGGAAGGTGGGGGACATACGGATCTTCTTTTTTTCTTTCTTTTCTTCTCTTTCTGTTTTTCTTTTTCTTTTTCTTTTTGCTTTTTGTGGCTGTGAACATCTTTCAGTGCTGCCTTCTTGGCCTTCAATGCCTTTGCTTAGGGTTTGGCTTTAGAAGGAACAGGAGCAGGACTGTAACAGGAACTTCTTTATAGCCTTCAGCGCCATTTTGTGAAAAGGGCTATGCCATGTTTTTACTGTACCTTTTCTATATTTAGATACACAAATACCATTGTGCTACAGTTGCCTACAGTATTCAGTGCAGTAACATGCTATACGAGTTTATAGCCTAGGTGCGTAGTAGGCTATACCATCTAGGTTTGTGTAAGTTCACTCTATGATGTTTGCATAATAATGAAATTGCCTAACATTTCTCAAAATGTGTCTCTGTCTTTAAGTCTTAATATAGCATGACTGTATTAATAACAAATTCAACTTCTCGGCGGTTTCATAATTTATTTTCTTAACCTAGAAAGAGCTTTCAAAAAAGAATATCTCATACATTAATTTTTTTTTTACTTCACATCCTTTTGTTGTATCAAATTTAAATAAAAGTAATTGAATTAGAACACTTCAATTAAAGTGCATCCGTTGTATAGCAGTCGGGATCTAACTAGAAACTGCATCAAGTATTTTCAATGAGAAAATTTAATACATGGAATTAATTATTCAGGTAATAGAAGAGCTAAGAAGTCAAACATAGTAGTAGCTGGGAGACGTGGTTCACACCTGTAATCCTAGCTATTTAGCAGGTTGAGATGGGAGGACCATTTGAGACCTGGAGTTCAAAATCAACCTGGGAAATATAGGGGAACCACCATCTCTACAAAAAAAGAAAAAGAGAAAAACTAGGTGTGGTGGTACATATGTATAGCCCTAGATTCTCAAGAAGCAAAGGTGGGAGGATTGCTTGAGCCCAGGAGTTTGAGGTTACAGTGAACCATGATCACCACACTGCACTTCAGCCTGGGTAACAAAGGAAGACCCTGTCTCTTAAAAAATAAATAAATAAAACTATGCTAAATTTAGGCAGACTTCTAGAATTATGAACATGCAGTGTTTTACAGTATTATTATCATGTAAATTAAGTCAGTATGTTAACTTCTACAATTGATAAGCTTCTAGTTCAACTTAGGTAAGAAGTTTAAATCGGAGGTCAATTAATTAGGCAGTGTATGTTTGTAACTGCTTTCCTCCCATTCCTTTGGTAAACATTTCAGTGTGAATCTCTAAACTATAATATAGTCACAATGCCATTATCATACCTTATTCTCTTAAAAAAAATCAATGTCATGGGGGGAATACAGGGCAGGAGGACTTTTCTAACTTAATAAGACTAAAGAGGTTTAACAACCAAATGCAATTCTTGAAAGTGATTTGGTCCAAATGCAGGGGGAACAGCTATTAAAAATATCAGGGAGCCGGGCTCGGTGGCTCAGCCTGTAATCCCGCGCCTTTGGGGGGCTGAGGTGAGTGGATTGCCTGAGCCCGCGGGTTCGAGACCCGCCTGGGCAGCGAGACCTCATCTCTACAATAGATCAAAAAATCAGCCGGGCTTGGTAGCGCATGCCTGTAATTCCGGCTACTTGGAAGGCTGAGGCGGAAGGATCGCCAGAGCCCAGCAGGTCGAGGCTGCGGTGGCCGGAAGCGGCCACTGCACTCCAGTCTGGGCGACAGAGTGAGACTCCAACTCAAAAAAAAATCAGGGAAATTTTAATATAGATGGGCTAGAAGATGATATAAGGGAACCCTTAAGTATAATAATGGAATTTTGGTTAGGAGATGAATGCTGACTTGATAAGAGGTAGAATAGTGTGATTTCAGCAAGTTACTTTCAACATGTATATCTAGATAGACATACAGATAAGGTGGATAGGGCAAAATGTTAACAATGAATCTTGATGGTGGGTGTACTAGTGCATCCTTTCAAATTTTCTGGTGTTTAAAATACTGTATAATAAAAAGACAGAAAAACTTTAGACAGACTCATTTCTAATAAAAATAAATGTAAAAAAATAAAGGATATCTAATGTTATGAACAGAATGTTTGTGTCCTCTCAAAAGCTGTATGTTGAAGCCCTAACCCCCAGTGTTTATGGTGTTTGCAGATATGGTCTTGGAAAATAATTAAACTTAGATGAGGTCATGAAGATAGGACCTTCATTATGGGATTAGTGCCCTTATAAGAAAGAGGAGACACTGAAGATCTTGCTCTTTCTGTCTCTCCCTCTTCCTTTCTTCCCCTTTCTCCCTTTCTCTCTTTCCCTCCTCTCCATACACATGCACTGAAGAAAGGTCATGTGAACACACAGTGAGAAGGCAGCTGTCTGCAAGCCAGCAAGAGCATCCTTACAGGAACCCAGCCAGGTTGTCACCCTCATCTCGGACTTCCAGCCTCCAGAACCATGAGGAAATACATTTCTGTTGTTTACATCACCCAGTCTATGGTATTTTGTTGTGGCAGTCTGACTAGTACATCTGGGAATGACTTAATTTTCCTGAGTTACACAGAAAATCCTTGGCATAACTCTAAAGATAGCAGTAAGGTCTATTTGACAGAGAAAAGATGGGCACTCAAGTGCAATGAACTTCTCATGAGAGTCTAGAGAATGATACTCTTTGTCAGGAATAAACACTCCACATTGTTTGAATAGAGTTTGAGCTTTCGAATTTGCTATAGGAGGAGGAGAATGTCAGCCTTCACTCACCTTTAGCTATTCCATTAATTGGTACCGTTTGCTTATCTCCTGCAATAAAAAACAATACAAATGACAGCCTAGTCCTCCTTAGCCCTGTCTAGGGCACCAGAGGAATTCAGAATGAATTTTGTCTACCAAAGTGTCCAGTGAAAGACATTTCTTTGACCCCTTCTTAATGCCCCAAGGGATAACCAAGCTGCTTCCTTGGAAACTGCTAGTACTTAAGTTTTCTTAACCATCTTCCAGGTGCCAAACCACACCACCAACGTTCACTCACCTCCCTCACGAAGGTGTACTGATTTCTTTAATTATAGAATTGACTCGATGTTTTAGAATAGAAGTTAAAGGGTTTGGACTCTGGAATTTTAGCCCAACCATTTGCTTCCTGAGTGACCTTTGGCAACTCACTTAACCTTTCTTTGTCTCAGTTTTCACTATAAATGGGGATATGTTCCACCTGCAGTAGTTTCTTGGAAATTAAATTAGCCAATGAATTTAAAGAGGTTAGCACCACACCTTACACAACAAATAATAAGCACGCTAACCATCTTCACCTTCATTTTTGTCACCACCTTTGCCAGGTAGATAAAAATCCTAGACTCAAACCTGTTTAAGAGGTGATGTCCACTAGGTGGCACCAGCCACAGGTAAATAAAATCAGCCATATATATTGCATTTCATTAGAAGTTTGAAAGTCCTGAAGAGAGAAATAAAACAACTATGGTAATAAAGCAATGTCCGTCTACAGATAGAAATACATTGTAGCTCCAAAACTAAGTATTTCCTCCATAATGATTACCTAGAACTTGCCTTACAAGTCAAACATTTTCTGGCCCCAGGAGATTCTGAACTAGAGGGTCAGCAGACAAATTTTGGGAAACTTCTATTCTGCCTCCAGGTGTGGTAGTGTGATACTAAACTTTGCCATCTCTGGAGCATAGTTAAGGCAGTCAGGTTTGGCTAACAATGGGGGCTTTTGTTTAGCAAAAATCTTTCCTCTTCCTTATATAATAACAGGATGTGATTTGGAGAAGGACCCTGTTGGAGGCCAGAATTTTTGTGCCTAACGTGCTGTGGGAAGACACTTTTTATGGGCAACAGAGAAGGGAGAAGACAGTCGACATAGAGACAGTACTTGGTTGAAGAGCAAGAATCAAATAAGTTTCAGTGCGTCTTGGTTGATATTAAAAATAAAAATTAAAGAGTCCAGTAAGGTTTCTAAGAAGGTTTTTGTTTTTTTGTTTTTTTTGAGTTGGAGTCTCACTCTGTCACCCAGACTGGAGTGCAGTGACCACTCCCGGCCACTGCAGCCTCGACCTGCTGGGCTCCGGCAATTCTTCCGCCTCAGCCTTCCAAGTAGCTGGAACTACAGGCGCGTGCTACCACGCCCGGCTCATTTTTTGATTTATTGTAGAGATGAGGTCTCGCCAAGTTGCCCAGGCGGGTCTCGAACCCGTGGGCTCAGGCAATCCACTCACCTCAACCTCCCAAAGGCGCGGGATTACAGGCTGAGCCACCGAGCCCGGCTTCTAAGAAGGTTTTCTATGTGATAAGTAATATAAATGATGCTTTTGAAATTAATTAGATGTGTTTCTGACACTGGAGAAACACAGTAAAGCAAGAACAAAAGTAAGCTGGACATTTGAATTACAGCACTTTTTTCACTTTTTTGTCTTATAATTCCTTTCTATTATTCCTAAGCCTTCAAGTATGATCTTGTGAAACATATCCTAGTTATATTTTAGGGAAAATAAGGGAGAGGGCTATGTCTATCTATGGAATGTATTATTTCTCCAGAACTGAGTTACACAGAATTAAGGTGATACACTTTTTGAAATGTGAAGCCACTCAGTAGTAGAGAGATAAATCGGACAAAAGCCTGGAATTCCTACAGTTTCAAAGGATGGACTATTTTGTCATTTGGGTATTAAAGAGCAAAGTGATCCCAGGAAACTGTCATGGTAATACACTGAACCAGCTGAAGATCTGGGGGATGGAGATGGATCCCAATCAGGGAGGAGTTGACAGAAGAAAGTATGAAAGGGCAAAAAATGAAGAGGGGAATGTAAATAAATGTAGAGCATAATTACATTGAGTAGAAGAAGAAGTTGAAAGAGCAGTTTGGGAATTCAATTTGGGCTGAACTTTCTGTTTAAAATAGAGGCCAGTGACAGAACCACTCTTTTAACTTCCATACCTCCACCTCCAACCCATCCTAACCTCCTTTCACCAAGGGGATGGAGGATTTTGGTCCTATGCATGCTAAATCCCCTCGTCTCCTGTCCACATACCATCTTATCTATTCTATTCCCTTTTGTGCATCTTCAATTCTTCTTTAATTACTGGCTCTATTCCCTAAGTATATAAAAAACAAAATAAGACTCTCACTTCATTTTGCATCTTGTAGTTTTGGCCCTGTTCTTTCTTCCCTTTGCAGTCAAGCTTCTAGAAAGAGTAGTCTCACTGGCTCCACTTTCTCTCTTTCTACTCCCTTCTCAACTCCCTGCCATCTGCCCATTTTGCCAATATTCAGCTGAAAATGGCCCAGCGAGGTTACCAATGAGCTACTTTATGTCAAAATCACTGTGTGGCTCTCAGCCCAAATCTACACCGCCTGCAACATTGACAACTGTTGACTTCATAGACCTTTAGATCTGTATTAAGCCATTCTTTCAATCTATCTTTTGTATACCTACTATGTGTTTGACACTGTTTGGGGTACTGTGGTGCGCTACTCCAGGGCTGTAACAGATGATAAAAGCAGGGTTCTCTTGCCTGGAGCTAAGACAAAGGGGATGGTGAGCCCCTCAACACTGGTTGGTGGCAACGCAAACACTTAAAAATGGGCCACCTTGTGACTAACTTCTCTGCTTGTGTTACAATCTAAATTTCAAATTACTTACTCAAAAGTTATCATAATACCAACAACCCTTCTATCAACATACGTATCATCTAAAATTGCTGAAAAGGTGCTGGGCGCAGTGGCTCATGCCTGTAATCCTAGCACTTTGAGAAGCCAAGCCTGGACAACATAGCAAGACCTCGTCTCTACAAAAAATAAAAAAATTAGCCAGGTGTGGTGGTGAACACTTGTAGTCCCAGCTACTTGGGAAGCTGAGGCAGGAGGATTGCCTGAGCCTAAGAGGTTGAGGCTGAGATGAGCTGTGATTGTGGCACCATACTCCAGCCTGGGCTACAGAGTGAGACCTAGACAAAAAAAAAAAAAAAAAAAAAGACCACTCCTTATACTCCCCAACCTCATCCCCTCCCCCAGATAAACTTTCTTCTGTCCTCTTGGGGTGATACTGACAGTATATATGTAAACAATTATTTCAGAGAATTGTCAGTGCTATGCAGGAAATGGAGCAGGGCAATGTGATATGCAGCACCCATGGTGCTGGGGTGGAGATGGAGAACTGGTTTATATAGTAAGGTCAAAGAAGGCCTCTTTGGGAAAATGTTGTTTAAGCAGAGACCTGAAAAATGAGCACGTTCATCTTTGATAAAAACTGGAGGAACCGGGCACGGTGGCTCACGCCTGTAATCCCAACACTTTGGGAGACAGAGGCAAGAGGATTGCCTGAGCCCAAGAGTTCAAGACCAGCCTGGACAACTTGGCAAGACCTGGTCTCCACAATAAATCAAAAATTTAACCGGGTGTGGTGGTGTGCACCTTTAGCTTCTTGGAAGACTGAGGCTGAAGGATCGCCTGAGCCCAGCAGGTCGAGGCTGCAATGCCCTGATCGTGCCACTGTACTCCAGCCTGGGTGAGTTAGACTTCAACTCAAAACAAAACAAACAAACAAAACAAACAAAACCTGGGGGGAAGTCCAGGCAGAGGGAAGAGGAAGTGCAAAGGTACTAAAGAATTTGGAGGCTGGACTAGGGGGCTCCGCCTGTAATCCCAGCCCTTTGGGAGACCGAGGTGAGTAGATTGCCTGGGCCCGCGGGTTGGAGACCAGCCTGGGCACTTTCTTTACAATAAACCAAAAATGAATCGGGCGTGGTAGCGGGCGCCTGCAGTTCTGGCTACTTGGTAGACTGAGGCGGAAGGATCGCGGGAGCCCTGCAGGTCGATGCCCGGGTGTCTGTGAGCGTGCCACTGCACTCCAGCCTGGGCAACGGAGTGAGACTCCAACTCAAAAAAAAAAAAAAAAGAACTTGGAATGTTGGAGAACTGAAAGCATGTCCATGTGCTTGGAGCTTTGTGATATGATGGTGATTAGAAAGGAGGAGGAAAGAGGTGGGCTTTGTTTCATAAGATGAGAGATGTCCCTAGAGCGTATTGAGGTGCTTGCAGATATGATTCAGTAGAAAAAGAGGAATTGAGATGCAGAAGGGGAGGGTCCACCACCCAAGTAGAGGGGTTGCAGGACAGAAACACACACTTTTTTTTTTGGAGTCTCACCTGTCCCGCAGGCTGCAGTGCAGTGGCACACTCACGGCCACCCCAGCGTCGACCTGCTGGGCTCCCGTGATCCTTCCGCCTCAGCCTTCCGAGTAGCCGGAACTGCGAGTGCGCGCTACCACGCCCGGCTGTTTTTGGTTTATTGTAGAGATGAGGGCTCACCAAGTTGCCCGGGCTGGTCTCGAACTCGGGTAATCCACTTGCCTCAGCTTCCCAAAGTGCTAGGATTACAGACTGAGCCACTGAGCCCGGCCACACACACCTTTTAAAGCTCTTTTCCGTTAGTATTAAAAATGTCACTCTTGATTCTCCTCTGTCTCTGGTTGTTCCTTCTTAGTCACCCTTCCAGACCATCCTTTAATTTTGTGCGTCCGCAGGGCTCTGTCACGACTCTCTTCTCTAAACATTTTCCTTTGGCCATCTTAGCCCTAGCCACACTCACCTAGGCCCTAGACTACTCTTCTTGGACTTCACACTCCCCTATCCAACTGGAGATATATATGTATGTCAACACACACACAGAGAGAGATTTATATATATATATATATATAGAGAGAGAGAGAGAGAGAGAGAGAGAGAGATTTTTTAAGATGCAGTCTCGCTGTGTTGCCCAGGCTGGTCTCAAACTCCTGGACTCAAGCGATCCTCCTGCCTCAGCCTCCCAAAGTGCTGAAATTACAGGCGTGAGCCACCGTGCCCAGCAAAGATATAGTAAGTCCCCTACATACAGATGAGTTCTGTTCTGAGAGTGCATTCATAAGTCCAATTTGTTCATAGCCTAAGTACCCAACTAACACAATTGGCTATATAGTACTGTACTGTAATAGGTTTATAAAACTTTTCACACAAATAATTCATAAAAAACAAATATACAGTACTTACAGTAAGGTACACAAAAGTACAATCACTTGTAGAGGATGCATACCCATGACAATATATGCCAGAGAAATGAACTATCTTACATGATTGGGCATGTAAATGCACAGTCACATCTCTGAAAGTTTGCAACTTGAAGGTTTGCATGTGGGGGACTTACTGTATATATTTTTGAATCACCCAAATTTATATCTGCAGTCTGGAACTGTCCTCTGACCTTCGGACTTATCTGCTTTGAAACCCTACTTGGGTGGAAGCATCTTAAATTTATCATGCCAAAATTGGGATCCTTGGGTCCCCTCAACAACAGCAAAAAACCCACAACACTGGACAGGGTGGGTGCTGCATGATGGCCCAAATTCCACCTCTCTTGATAACCTCTACCCCATTCTTTGATATAGACATTTGAAGTTTTTTCATATTTACATAGAGTAACATAGTAAACATTATCGCTCACCATTATTTCTAGTGCTCCTTCCCTCCCTAGATATTTGGAAGTGTTCTATTTGTCTACCCCAATGTAAGTGAAAGTTACATGTGGCTTCTGGGTGGAAATATTTAAAACAGTTTCACAATTCTTGCTTTCTTTTATTTCTTGCCTTCTTTCGTACCAAGGTGATTATGTGATGAGATACAGATGTCTAAAATCAAAGCTGACTGGAATGCTGGGTCATCACATGGATAAAAATTTCCTGGCCCACAGCAAACACTGAACAAAGAAAAAAACAAAACAAAACAAACCTTTGTTGTATGTCACTGAGGCTTTTGCTTTTTTCAGTTCTGAGGTATGTGTATATACACACGTGTGTATGTGTGTGTTCGTGTATGTGTTAGATTACTGTAGTATAATGAAACCTATCCTGACTGATGTACATGCTATGCAAGCATGTATTTAAGATAATTATCTTTCAACTCCTACTTCCAACTATCTGGCCATCCATAAGCCTTCCAAAATGGAAATTCTGGAGCTGCCAGTGCCTGAAAAATGTCCCTCTTCAACTCTCACCAATTTCAGTAATTATCATCACCATCCACTTAGTTGCTCAATCCAGAATCCAAAAACAGGGATTATCTTAATTCCTTTCTCTTCTGCTTCCCACGGTCTGATCACTAAGTTTTCCTAAATGTGTCTCAAATATGTCCTGGCCATCTGCAATAAACTTCTTCCTGTTCCTGCGTCCAGTCTTGGAACATATCTAGTACCTGCCTGTGGTACAAAATCAGGAGTTAATGAAGGGTCTACAGTAAAAATGCTGCCTTCTAGCCACCTCATTCCTTCTTGTAGGCAACCAAAATGGCCAGTTCCTGCGCTCCTTGGAAAAACGTGCTTTGCACATAGAAATAAACACATCTACCTTTCTCTCAGAATAAACTTTTAAAAACACAATATTTTTCCTGGATTAAAGCCCTTTAGCGCCTTTCCATTGCAAGCTTTTGGTTGTTTAGGGTCCTGCTTGGGCAGCCTCCCTGCCTTCTTTTTCTTCCACCCTCCTCTAGCCCTGCTGATCTCTCAGTTCCCAGACAACCTTATTCCCAGCTGAGTTCCTTCCTGCCTCAGGGCATTTTCCTAGGCTGTTCCTCTGCTTGAAAACATTTTCCCCAGATTCGTACATGCTAATTCCTTCCTTAGATATGACCTCCTCAAGAGTATGCTACACATGTTATCCTCTATCATTGCCCTCTTTTTTCTTTTTTTTTTTTTTTTGAGTGAGAGTCTCACTTTGTTGCCCAGGCTGGAGTGCAGTGGCACGCTCACGGCCACCACAGTCTCGACCTGTTGAGCTCAGGCAATCCTTCTGCTTCAGCCTTCCAAGTAGCTGGAAATACAGGTGCATGCCACTACTCCCAGCTAATTTTTTGACTTATTGTAGAGACGAAGTCTCACCAAGTTGCCCGGGCTGATCTCAAACCCCTGGACTCAGGCAATCATCTCAGGGTTTGGCCTCCCAAATTGCTGGGATTACAGGCTTGAGTCACCGCGCCCAATCTAATTGCCCTCTATTTGTCACATTCAAAGTCTCTATTTACTTATAATGACTATAAGTAGTCATTGTGTTTATTGGCATATTTATTTCTTTATTGGTCATCACTCACATAAGACTATAAGTTGCATTAGAACAGAAACTGTGCCTGTTTGTGTGTTTTGTTGTTGTTTTTACTGCTCTTCGGACACCCAGCATCTAGTTTTGTGCCTTTTACAAAATTGGTACACAATAAACTTTTGAAGAATGAATGAATCAATGAGGAACTGACAAACAATCTAGTACCCCGGGTGGGGGTGGAGTAGGCGGAAGCAGATGAAACTAAAAAGAAATTAACCTCAACTATTTAAAGCAGGCACATTTGGCCTCCATACTGTTCTCCCCCTAAGTACAGACTTTTATCCCAAGCCTCCCCACACTGTGTAGACTGTCTGTGTTTCTGGTTAGGCCAACCACCCAATATGGAAAAGAGATACTGAAGCAGAAGAAGACTGGAGCATCACTCCCTAAAAGGCTCAAGCCCTTTAATTCTTTGACAGAAGGTAGCAGTAAGCACAGAGCACTCATTTGCCAGAGCTTGTATTTTGTAACAGACATTTAGGAACTGGCTTAAACAGAAATGTCAAGCAATCACTTCTTCCTTTGTTTTAGGGGCCAAAATTTCCTTTATTACAAACAAGTAAAAGCAGAAAAAGACAGTGACTTCCACATAGAAACAGCAATATATTTATAAGGAAATATTAGCTTCACTGTCTCAAGTCAATATCTGCATCTGCCTTCATATGTTTTAAAACAGTACCTATTTATTTTTCTACTCACAAAAGTAATGCCTCATATAATTATAAATAATAGAATCCTAAAATTATCTTAGAAAGAATAAACTATGAAAATGAAAATCACATCCATGCAATAAGCCTTTTATTTCTAAATCACAAAAACCAATATGTCTGCTTTCATCTCTTAGTCTCCCCTTGAAAACCAAAAAACAAAAGCCTCATTCATCTCTACTTTAATTTCACCTTCTGAATTTATTTCTAGATACTCAGATCAGCTGATTGGATTAGCTAGGTAATGTAACCCAGCCATTTTGCCTTTATCTCTTACCAGACTAGAGGATAAAGCCCAAGCTCCTTAACATAGTATACGAGGCTCCTCATTATCTGACCCCGTCCACCTTCCAACCTCATTTCTCACCACTTCCTTCCCCTGCCCACTTTATTGGGAACTTACTGGAGAAAGGCCATGTGTGTTCTAATGGTCTAGACCTCTCCTACTCACCCAAATAATTCCAGGTCAGAGTATAAAAAGATGTCCAGGCTTCTTTCTTTTTGTTGTATATAGTATAGGCTTGAGGGAATGGGTTAAAGGATCCTGCTGTGCTGGTTTACCACAAATTGATGAGTCAGGAGGTAAATCCAACTGGAGAGGGTAAGCTTGACGACTTGGATCAACAACATGCAGAGATAAGAACTGTCCTCAAGTACTGGGGCTGTGTCACTAGTTAACAGAAACTAGAAGAAAGTTATACTTGGTCTTTCTTCCAAAGAGTCTCCCCCTACTTGAAGCATTGGTTGGCCAAGGACTTGTAACATCCTTTCATATCTAAAGGATAATCTTTAGATGCTCTTCCTGTGTCACCTGGAGCTCCTCCATGACTGGGATTGTTGTGGATAACAATGAAGTTACAGAGGAAAAGGATATTCTCATTGGAAGCTCAGTGGGAGTCATTGCAAATAAAATCTGCAATTGAATATTAAGTGTTCGACTTTCCCTGGCCATAGGAAGTGCAATACCTCAGGCACTCCTCCGATTCAGAATGTCTTTGTTCAGCCACACATCCTGGGATGGTGCGAGGAGGAGAGGTATACTTGCACTTGGAGAGCATGTTAAAAATGTCCTTCACAAGGAGTCTTGTGCTGATGGTATAGTTGAGCTTCTTGATTGTGGTGGTGTTTATGCAATATCTAAACACTAGACAAATTTGCATAGAGCTAACCTAACCCCCCCCACACACACATGCATGCACGCACGCACACACACACACAAATGAGTGCTTGTGTAACTGGTGAAATATGAATAAGGTCTATGGTTTATACCAGTGTCAGTTTTCTATTTTTTGTTTTTTTGTTTGTTTGTTTGTTTTTGAGTTAAGGCCTCACTCTGTTGCCCAGGCTAAAGTGCAGTAGCATGATCACGGCTCACCACAGCCTCGACCCCTGGGGCTCAAGCAGTCCTTCCACCTCAGCCTCCTGAGTAGCTGGGACTACAGGTGCATACCACCACACCGGTTTATTTTTTATATTTTTGTAGAAACAAGGTCTCCCTGGATGATCTCAAACATCTGGGTTCAAGCAAGCCTCCTGCCTCAGTCTCCCAAAGTACTGGGATTATAGGTGTGAGCCACCACACTCAGCACTGGGTTTTTTTTCAGATTGTACCGTAACTTTGCAAGCTATTAACACTGGGGGAGGCTGGGTGAAGGGTGCATGGGAATCTTGCCTTTTTTGTTGTTGTTGTTTTGAAAATTCCTAATTCCTGTGACTCTATAATTGTTTCAAAATAAAAAAAAAATTAAGGAAGGTAAGGAAGGGACTTGGAGACTGGAGCACTTGACCTAAAACCATATATTGGGAATGGCCTTGAAGCTAGAAGATCTTATATAAAAAGCAGCACCTAATGTCTAGGCCCAAAGATGTTTCTGAAGAAAAAGATGAAGTGGGCTGACTTGGTCAGCAATTCCAAATGGATATAGATGCTAAGAGGGCCCCAACACCCTGAAGCTCTCTGTTAGCATACAGGTGAATCTCCAGGCAAGCAGGCAAGTCAGTGAGCTGTTGTAATAATCTTTAGGAGTAGGCCTGAAAGCTCAGGAAACTCTGAATGTCTTATATACTTTGATGACCAATATCCTCAAATCCTATTGACCTTAGCATCACTGGCTGCAGCTTAATTCATTCATCTAACAATATTTATTGAACACCTACAGTATGTCTGGTACTCTTTACTCTTCTAAGTACGTGGGATACGTCTGGGAACAAGACAAAAAACCTTGCCCTGGTGGAGCTTACATTCTAGCATAGGGGAGGAGGCAGGAAGAGAAACAGAAATAAATGAATTATAGAACAGTAGACAGTGATAAAAAGAGATAGATGAGGACCAAGAATCTAGGAGATGTGGCATGCAGCACAGGGAATGTGCTCACTTCTCTGAGTTCTTAGAGGATGTGTTTATATTGAAATCAATCCTCCGAATTTTATTCTCCCATTCCAAGTTTTCTACCATTCCTTTCTCCTTCCTGATCTCTCTCTTCGTCCCCCTGCCTTTCATTTATAGTCTTCCTTTTCTCTTCGTTCATTAGTTTCCTCTTTCTTGTTTATCTTCCTTCCCTAATGTTGTTCTCTTCATCAGTGGTTCTCTCACATTTTTATCTTTTTTTCCCCGTTTGACCTTCCTTTCCTTCTCCCCTCATTACTGCTATTTTCTCTCGCTTCTTTCCAGTTATTTGCCATTCTGTGGCTTTCTTCTGGAACTGAAGTTCACATAATTAACCTAAAGTTCACATGGCTTCTGTTACATTGTTAAATTGTTTGCAAGATAAATGTTTTCTATTCTACTAAAACCAAACTTTCTTCAGATACCTTGATGATGCAAATGGAGAATAATCCTACATTCATTGAGTCTCTCATCTCATATGTCTAAGGCACAGATAGAGGATCTCCCAAATATTTCTGAAACATGCAGGTGTGCCTCACAAGAATGTTCATAGCAGCACTATTTATGAAAGCCAAGAAACCAGAAACAACACAAATATCTGTGAACAGTAGGATATAATTAAGTGGTGGTAAATTCAGACAATGAGATACTATATAGTAGGGAGAACTAATGAACAATTGCTATGTGCAGTAGTGTGAATGACTCTCAAGATTATAATGTTGAGTGAAAGAAGACAGACACAAAAGAAAAGGAGAAGAAAGAAGTGCTTTGATTCCATTTACATGCAGTTCATAAAACAGGTTTTCAAAGTTCAAAAAACACTTGGGGGCCACTACTGGGAGGGAACATGAGAGGGCTTCTGGGGTGCCAGGATATATTTGCTTGTTGATCTAGGTGCAGACTACACAGGTATGCTTGTTTTGAGAAAATTCTTCAAGCAATACACTATGACTTATATCCTTTTTTATGGATGTTGTACCAGAATGGTTTGCTTAAAATAGGAAAAGCGATTGCATAATACAAGCTTTAAATATTTGTGTAAGAATTACAAGATTTAAATGTGACATTTGTGAGTAATAGTATTTACTGCATAAATAAATCTACAAAAAGAAATTATAGCCTACTGGAAATGGAGCTACAAAGAACACATCAGAATAATGACTGATAAGAGTCATGACAAACTTGGAATGTAGAATTTTTATTATATTGATTTCTTAAATTATAATTTTTTTTTAGACATAGGGGTCTTGCTATGTTACCCAGGCCAGACTCAAAATCCTGGGCTCAAGGGATCCTCCAAGGTAGCTGGAACTATAGGTGCCTGCCATCACTCTCAGTTCATTTCTTATTATATTTAATAGTTTTGTTCAGAAAGGACACATTCAAGTAGTTTAAAAGGCACTTTACATTTATGTTTTTAAATGTGCAAAAATTTCTAAATGTTCATGGTTTGATTTTTTTCACTTATTAAAACTCATATACAATACTGGAATCTTATCCTATAGGTTACAAATATAACAATAGACAGCTTTAATTTTAAGTAGAATTTCCATTGACAATACAGAATTAAAAGTATGCTTACTATTTACAAAATGCATAGAAGAGATGGTATTCCTACAGTGTGCTTGCGAAACAAGTCAAACTGTGGTCTTGCATAGTTACAAATGGACCCAAAATTTACAAACGCTGCCTTGTTGTAAAATGTAACTTTGGTATTTCCTTCTAAAAAGTGAGCAGTGCATATTAACTTTATTGAGCAGAGGTATTCATCCATTTTCTGCAAGACTGTTACATTCATTCTTTAGAGATATGGTTTGTTGCTATTATAAGCAGGCATTCCTGTGAAAATTAGACAGTATTATAATCCTGGTCATGCTATAACCAGATTTGTAACCAGAATTCAGGATCAACCAATTTGATATGATCACCAATCAGATACCTTCAAAAGTAAACACATTTTTTTTCTGGTTGTGTTAAGAAGAAACAGAGATAAGACATTCTACCGTAGGGCAGGGCCAACTACAGGACTTGAATATGCATGGATTTTAGTATACATGGGAATGACTGTAGTTTTCTTTTCTTTTCTTTTTTTGAGTCAGAGTCTCACTCTGTTGCCCAGGCTCACAGTCACCGCAGTCTCGACCTGCTGGGCTCAGGTGATACTTGCGCCTCAGCCTTCAGACTAGCTGGAACCACAGGCACACCACCACACCCAGCTAATTTTTTTATTTATTGTAGAGACGAGTTCTCGCCAAGTCGCCCAGGCTGGTCTCAAATCTTTGGGCTCAGGCAATCCTCTTGCCTCCACCTACTAAAGTACTGGTGTCAGGCAACTATAGTTTTCAATAAAGCAAGACATTGTCTGAATTGGGGACCTGGGTATTTATTTTTCTCTACAAATGACGTACAACTTCATTCACTCCAGCATGAAATATATGGGAATAGTCCACAAGACCAGAGCCTGTATGTTATGCACAATACCTAGAAAACTGTTGGCACTCAGAAAAGAATAAGTAAAAATAAATGACATAAAATAAAAATTGGGGGCTTAAAATATGGATTTTGAAAAAATCCTATATATTTTCAATGTGTATATTCCAAACAAAATTTTTTATATTGAGTTCATTTAGAATACTTTCTTTAAAAACTCATCTTAAACATAGAACATTTTTGCTATAACATTTGAACTGCTATAGACAGTTCAATTTTTAGTTTGTATTTTTTTTAAAGTAGTCAGAGTTCAGTTAAAGATCATTTACTTGGCTTACTACTAAAATTTTAAAGAAAAAATTCAAACTCATTTTAATCACCATGGTTTTATAAACACATCAAATTTTTCTTTTGCTCAAAATAGCAAATTTTAAATAGACCATACCTATATATACTGCCACACAAAGATCATTTCTAGGCTAAGATAAATTAAAACTGCATTTTGAAAATAGATAATCTGTCAGGTTTTCCTTCATTTCAATTGTGAGTCAATGATTAGTATCATATTGAACAATTATTTTTATAAACCATGAAAATCCCCTTATTGTTTCACTTCTCTGTATCAATGTTTCTCAAATATCAGCTCAGTTCTGTAGCTTTTAAGTTAATCATGTCCAGGATGAAAGAGACCCTGAATTCTGGTTATATATCTGGTTCCATAGAATAACATTTCATTATTAAGTACTAACTAAATTTGCATTTTAAAAACTTGGAGTTATTTACCAAAAAGTGGTTTTGAAGCCCCTTGTTGATAAATGCATTCATAGTTTTATTTCAGCATTTAGTGAATGTGATTTTACACTGTGATCAGTACAGCTCATGGATTTTAAGGTCAGTTAAAAACTCATTTTTCTTTATATTAGTCATTCCTGACTCACCTGACCACAGGGTCAACACTCACACCAACTGAACAGAGGCGCTAGCACCCACGTGGACATTGTTAACAAGTCTATCATGGAGCATCAGCACCATATTGTAACATCAGCAGATCCCGGACACTACCAGATCACCCGAACAATTCTCCTCACCACTTTGCACATTTAAAAGGTAAGCTATTCATTTTATAAATAAAGCCTAGAAACAAATCTTAGTGCTTCTCTTTTAATGGTCAAGAGGTTAAAAGAATAGAAGATTTAAAAAATATATATACTAGAAAAAGAATGGGTGTTTCAAGTCCAAAGAAATAGTCAATGCAGAAAATGTTTGCATAGAATGATGTGATTGGATAAATTTTGTCTTGCAGTCTGTGCTCAAAGGGGCCCCTCCTGAGCCTGCTTTCAGGAAGCAAGTCTGCGCATAGCCTGTGGAAATAAGGGGGAGACAAAGTATTCATGCAACTGAATCCTCCTTAAGTCTATGTTATCTTTTTTACAAATATGTTTTTATAGTATCGGTTGCTTACTTTTGTTCATCTTAGATGTATATCACCACAATAGAAGTAGGGTAGAAACTTAATTTTATGACTTATCATACTTTTATTGGATTTATTTAAAAGCAATGATTACTATTTATTGAGCACTTGCTATGTGCAAGGCACTGTTCTTTTTATTTTACATGCACCCTTTAATTTTTCAAAACTCTATGGTGTTATTGCTTCTATTTTACATGAAGACACTAAAATGAACACAGAGTAATTGTCCCTGGGTTGCATAGCCACTAAGTAGCAGAATCAGGACTAGCATACAGGTCTGTCTGGCTGTAAAATCAATATCCTTGAAACCATAGTGCTATATTGTTTTACCATCTATAGAATTCCTACTGGAATTATTATTTTATATGGCAATCAATTAATAATCTATAATGTAGTAGCTTCATAAGTTACTTTTTTTTTCATAAGTTGCTTTTTTTTTTTTTTTGTCGTCCAGGCTGGAGTGCAGTGGCATGCTCACGACTACCATAGCCTTGACCTGCCGGGATCAGGCAATCCTTCTGCCTCAGCCTTACAAGTTGCTGGAACCACAAGCACACACCACCACAGCTAACTTCTTGAATTTTTGTTAGAGACAAGGTCTCGCCAAGTTGCTCAGGCTAGTTTTAAACCCCTGGGCTTAGGCAGTCCTCTCACCTCTGCCTCCCAAAGTGCTGGGATTATAGGCATGAGCCACTGTGCCTGGCTTAAGTTCTCATTTTGATATATTAGTTTTTGCTTAATCTAAGGCTGCCCTATATCAGCAGTCATAAACTACTGAAGGTGAAAGGACTTAGCTCAATCATGATTTTCCTGGGCTCACTGAGCTGATGGGCTAAGATGCAGGGTCTATGATTTCTTCCACAAAAATCTTTGCCTGTTGTCCCTACTGCCTGATCTTATCATGGGGGTTGGATGTTTTTTATTTTCAACATATTTATCAGAACATGAAAAAAGGCAGAGAAGGCATACTTATTAGATTGGCATGCGACACCAATGGGTGGAGCAGGGAGAGAGTCAATATGCTGGATGATAATTTTTTTTTTGAGTCGGAGTCGCACTCTAGAGTGCAGTGGCACACTCATGGACACCCCAGCGTCGTCCTGCTGGGCTTAGGCAATCTTTCCACCTCAGCCTTCCAAATAGCCCGAACTACAGGTGCATGCTACCACGCCCGGCTAACTTTTGATTTATTGTAGAGATGAGGTCTTGCCAAGTTGCCCGGGCTGGTCTCAAACCCGCAGGCTCAGGCAATCCACTCGCCTTGGCCTCCCAAAGTGCTGGGATTACAGGCTGAGCCACCAAGCCCAGCCTGAATGACACATTTAGAATGTAAAACTATGTCAACAAACTGGAACCAATAGGACACCATCTGGCAGAAATATGTGTAGTTCTGCATTGGGGTCAAAAGTCAATTAAATACATATAAGTGGAGACCCCTGCTACACTATAGTCTGTGTGCAAAAGCCTGAGTCTTTAATCAACCCCTGCTCAATAAACACCAAGATTTTTATGTAGTTATTATGAAACTAAATGTACTTTTAAGTGGCAGTAATGGAAATATCTTGACAAGATCAAAGAAGGCCATGGTTCCATAATCTCCATGCTGGCCTGACCACATTGTGTCCCTATCTTGGCCCAAGAAGCACTGACAAACTGTATGTCTGTGAGGAACAGTAGAAGGAATTAGAGGAGTCTCTGGAGGAGAGTCTGGTGGAGACATGAAAGCTACTCTCAGATATTTGAAGGGCTGTTCGGTGGGAAGGTTTGGGTTTCTAAGGAAGACAGACCTCAGCTCACCAGGTGGTTATTGCAGAGAGGCCAATTCAGTTTTGTAAACACAACTAACAAAGACTTCCAACCTTGTTACAACTCCCTTGAGAAGTCTCTAGTTACCAGTGTCTAGAAATGTTCATATAACAGCTGAGTGAACATCCATCAGTGATGGTGTAGGAGGGATTTCTGCAGGTGCTAGGATCTTGGACTAACAGATTTTTTTTTCTTTTTTTGATGCAGGGTCTCACTTTGTCACCCAGGCTGGAGTACTGTGGCATGATTCTGGTTCACTACAACCTCAAGCTTCTTGGCTCAGGTGACCTTTCCACCTCAGCCTCCTAAGTAGCTGAGACTACAGGTGTGTGCCACCATACCTGGCTAATTTTTTAAAAATTATTTTTTGTAGAGATGAAATCTCACTATATTGCCCAGGGTGGTCTTGAACTTTTGGGCTCCAGAGATCCTCCTACAGCCGGGCTCAGTGGCTCAGCCTGTAATCCCGCGCCTTGGGAAGCTGAGGTGAGTGGATTCCCTGAGCCCGCAGGTTCGAGACCCGCCTGGGCAAGTTGGCGAGACCTCATCTCTATGATAAATCAAAAAATCAGCCGGATGTGGTAGCATGTGCATGTAATTCCGGCTACTCGGAATGCTGAGGTGGAAGGATCGCTGGAGCCCAGCAGGTCGAGGCTGCAGTGGCCGGGAGCGGGCACTGTACTCCAGTCTGGGCAACAGAGTGAGACTCCAACTCAAAAAAAAAAAAGAGAGAGATTCTCCTGCCTCAGCCTCCCAAAGTGCTGGGATTAGAAGCGTGAGCCACTACACCCAACTGGACTCCCCGAATTCTAAGAAATCTTTATAATTTAAAATGCTATGGCCTTCCTTTGATGTTCACATTTGCTCAGTGGTAGAGCCACAGACCTTACTCAGATACAAGCTCAGTCAAGTTATCTAGGAATAGTCTGATGGCCTGAGAGTATCTGAAATACATAGAGGCAGTCTCCGGTGGAGGGAGTATCTTTTTAAAGCTATTATCAATCAGATGAAGAAAGGTCATACCGTTTCTGTTCCTCACATGCTGTTCCTGAAGCATGTGAAAGTACTGGCTTAGAAATGTCCCCTATTCATCTTTCCTCTGTCCTATGCCTTAGTTCTCTGAAAGAGCAGTATGCAGAGGCTTAGATATCAAATCAGGACCGGTGTTGGCTGCTGTCTATCATTGATCATCTCTCTATATGCCTAGTAAAATGTCTTTGGATACTTAATGTCTTCAAGGGAGAATTCTTATTTTCCATTTTCCCTTTCTATGAAGCCATCCTTTTGGTATTTTTAAAAGTTTGCATTTATTTATTTATTTTTGTAAAGATGAGGTCTCACTGTGTTGCCCAGGTTGGCCTCAAACTCCTGGGCTCAAGTGGTCCTCCTGCTCGGCCTTCCAGAGTGCTTGGATTACTGGCATGAACTACTGCACCCACTCACCTTTTGGGTTTGTTTTTTTTTTTAATTGTCCTTGTCAGTTCTTAATCTTTTAAAAGTTATTTGTATTACTCTATTTATTCAAGATTTAATCCAAATTGCTTTCTTCAGAAGAAAATGATCATACCTCATCTTGAACATCAAGCTCTTCTTCAATCCTCTCTGCTTCTATTAATTCAAGAGGATCTTTGCAGTCTTGAATGAGGGTGATCTTGAAAAAGAGTAGAAATATAATAGCATCAACCCACCTGATATTCCACTGAAAATGATTTGAACCTTGCTGGTGTTTCTCATCTATGCTTTATATGCTTCTGAATCCTCTTCAGCTGTCTCATTCTTTTATATTTCCCACCTTAGGATTTTCCCTATATCATTTTCTTACATTCAGATGTGAAACCGATAGAGTTCTCTATTATCTAAACTTCTTCTCAGTTCACTTAACCAGCCTCTGACGCATACGCCTCTTAACAAGTCACCCCCTCTGCCTAAAGGATTCAGCAGTCAATAGTGCTTCGTTTTCAGTGGCTGAGCTAAGAGCACTTAATATCATGTTGAACATGCAGTGAATACACGATGAAGAGCTTGTAACTGATGACAATAGAAGTCCAGCTTGTAACTGATGACAATAGAAGTCCCAAATTGAAGTGAATGGAAATTCATTTTATCGGGGATGGAAACCAACATCTATGGACCAAGTTGGTTGTTCAGATAAGTTCTACTTTTTAAAAAAAAATTTTATTTAGAGACAGGTCTGGCTCTGTCCCCCAGGTTAGAGTACAGCAGTGGTACAATCATAGCTCACTGCAGCCTCAAACTCCTGTGCTCAAGCAATTATTCCATCTCAGCCTTTCCAAGTAGCTAAGACTACAGGTGAGTGTCACCACCCCTGGCTAACTTTTTAAAACTACTTTTGTAGAGATAAGGTTTTGCTATCTTACCCAGGATGGTCTCAAACTCCAGGCCTCAAGTGATCATGGCCTTCTGAAGTTCTGAGATTATAGTTGTGAACCACCGCACCTGGCCCAGTGCTTTTTAGGGAGTAGTATATAATTTAATATTCTATACAGAGAAAACCAACAACAACTTGGGCTTTGTCTTTTGCATGAAGAAGAATGTTTCTAAAGCAACTCCAAATATATAAGCAGGCTAAAATGATGTTTTGAAGAGTTACTTAGCTACTTTTCAACACACACACACCAATTATCCTTGCTCATGTGGAAATGAATTAGAGAATTAAGTCCCTGTACAAATGGTCATGACATAATGGGAAAGGTAGAGGCTGGGTACAACTACAAGTTGGGGCTTTCCTGGGATAGTTCTATGATGGTAAAATAAAGGGATAGGGAAAGGGTCATGTCACTGTAGCTGCAATATCCATGATACACAGTGACTCTTCCTGAAGGAAAGTACCGCAGGTGGAGTACATCATCCTTCACCATACATCTGTCACCTATAGGACTTTGTGCTAGACCCTGAGGAGACACAGAAGTATAAGCCTCCCAATATCACAGGCCACCAGGAATGCTCAAGCCACTATCTTATGACACAGTAAGTGTGTAATACAAGCATTCTGTTATACTCAGTCTAACGTTTGTTCAGGGTAAAACAAAAAAATCTGTCCCTGCCATTCATAGTACCTCCCTGATTGCAAACCACATTGAGTCTAACCTGGTAGGTGTACTCTTGGTTAGTGATTTTTGTGACATTCGTGGCCTAAGATCTTAGATAAGAATGAGTATAAACAAATAACAACTATTTTCATGTTGACAAAGAACTCGATACCTTGGTTCTGTTTTATTTTCAATGTGGGTTTTCTTTTAGATACTTTATATGATCCTATTTTGTTGCTGTTACCTATGGGCTAGAGAATTTTAAATGAGATAGAAAAAGACTTAGTTTTCAAAGATGAGCAGCTTATATGTACCTTTTTTATTTTTTAAGATTTGTGGTTGTGCTACTTTTTCCTTTTTTAGTACTTAAGAGCCACACCTTGGTAGTTAGGACTAGTATTTTACTCAGGAGCATAAATAGAACAATCTCTCTCCTAACAGTAGCTGAAAAGAATAATGTAATATTGTTTTCTTAATTAGTTTTACTTCCAACATCACCTGCCAATCTATAATAAGGAACTACGTATTCTAATTTTAGAAAAAAAGGAAGCAATTTAAAATATAATCCATTATGTCACTGGAATCATGATTGTTATTATATTTGGAAACTAAGGTGTTTGTCTTAGTTTCCCACATTCACTGTGAAGGGGTCCATAAGAAAAAAGGTTCTTATTAATCACAATAGCACAAGGGAGGGATAGGCAGTTACGGGACACTGCCAGGAGAGGGAGAAGGGGCAGGTAGCACACAAAGGGTACCTGGTCCTAAACCAGGGGAAATGAGGACCAGTTGGAGGCCCAAACTTCACCTGCTTATAGATTACTTATGTTCCTAATCCTGACTTGTACCCCACAACTCTATAATAAAATTATAAAAAGAAAGGAAGAAAAGAAAGAAGGGAAGAAAGAAAGAAAGAAAGAAAGAAAGAGAGGGAGAAAGGGAGGGAGGAAGGGAGGGAGGGAGGGAGGAAGGAAGGAAGGAAGGAGGTTCTTGAATCAGGCCCATCTGTAGGTCAAGCCCAAGGAGCCATACCAGAATGTTCACCCCTTCTGGGTATTTGATAGAAAAATTGACAAAATAAGACATGTAGAAAATCAGGGTCTATTCTATTTTGGGGGAAAAATTTAACCCTGAACTTATTTGCGTTTTTTTTTTTTTTTTCTGCTAAGATTACTTATGGCTGATGGATCCTATTTCAAGACATTTGTGATGCAAGGGTTTCCAGATTGCTGAGAATTTACATACACAAATCACACAAGATCCAAGATTCAGCACTATATTCAAAAAAGGCATTATAGTAATGCCCAGTTATAGTAAACCCACACATTGTAGAACTGTTATATGCTTGCTACTACCAGGTACTTTCCCATAAACTATCTTATTTAGTCCTCACATCTACCCAGGAAAGCAAATTTTGTACTTCCTTTCCTGATAAAAAAAACTGAGAGGTTCCAAAAAGTTACGCAGGTGGCCTAACATGCAACAGCTAGGCTAGATTTGTGTAACTTCTGCCAGTTACCAAAATCATGACAGTTTAGCAAAGAAATATATGTAGAAAGGTTAAATATTTACCGTTTCTAAAATGGATTCTTGACCCTCTTGGGATTTCACTTGGTTCTGTAGATAGAGTATAGCATCATGGACAGTCAAAAAGAATGTGTCCTTCCTAATGTTATCATCAAAGAAACCACATTGCTCCAGCTTTTCTATCACATGATCTTCAAAAGAAAGAGATAATATTTAGTTAGTCTCTAGCAAAAGACAGTTTTATAACATCAACCTATACTAAGTTCTTGTATCTCCTTCCTTTTCATTTTTTTCTCCTCATTTCCAAAGTGAGACACTGCTCTGAACTGACTGAATTATTTTCCAGTAGCACAGAGAATGATTATCCCTTAATTGGCTGTAGTCACCATGGGTGCCCGACCATGTCCCTTTTGCTAGGCCAATGTACCCATCCTCCAGCTGCTGGGAGCCTCGCCACTAATGGCACACAGCTGTGCCCTTCTCTGGAGAACTCCCTTGTCTAATGGGAGCTGAAGAGGCCTGGGAGGCTACCCCCACTGCATGGGTAGCCTGCAGCCATTATCTATGGGGGTAAAAACAGGCAGTCCTCTTGTATCAAGGAGGCATATCTCTCTGGTGCACTTCTTGCTGTGGTGCTCCCTGTGAAAGCAGGAATCTAAGCTGGACTTCTGAAACCACAACTCTGACCAGCTTCTCCCCCACCCTATTGTGCTCCCCTCACTGCTTCATAAAGTTCTTTGGGCATACTCTCTCAATGAATCACATGTGCAAGAATCCCCATCTCAGGTTCTGCTTCTAGAGAACTCAGTTTAAGCACTAGAGCTTTCCTACACACATACATTTGTACATAGACACAGAGACTCACACCCTTGAGAATTCTCTTGTTCTAAGGGATTTAGGTCAATTTCACACTGCTCTCCTCATAATAAGCCCCCCATTGATCTTGCACCACTGTCAGGTCTGTGGCACAAACTGTAAGTAATATCTTTCTAGGTTCCCAAACGTTCTCATGGCAGGTGGCTCATGCCTGTAATCCCAGCACTTTGGGAGGCCAACAAGGGAGGCTCACTTGAGCCTAGGAGTTCAAGATCAACCTAGGTAACACAGCAAGACTTCATCTCCACAAAAAAGTAAAAAAATTAGCCGGGTATGGTAGTGCATGCCTGGGTTCCTAGCTACTAAGGAGGTGGAGGTGGAAGGATCACCTGAGCCCAGGAGATCGAGGCTAACAGTGAGCCACGATTGTGCCACTGCATTCCAGTCTGGGGACAGAGTGAGACCCTGCCTCAAAAAAAAAAAAAAAATTTCTCAGAGCTATTGCTTAATGTGTACAGAGTGTTTGCTTGTGGTGACACTACAATAACAAATAGTTCTAAAAAAGAGGAGGCACATTCTATTTTATGGAATGAAGTGTGTCCAGATTCTAGAATTGCAAATAAAGTTAATTGAGATGTTAAAATCTGTTGTAACTTTGTTCTTTGACAGACCTGGTTAACACAAAGGGACCTGAGGGAGGCACTCATGACCTTGAGACTCCTTGAGGAACACAGGCAGAGGCCCCGCTAGCCCTCTTTTGGGGGAGCTACTCTGTCTTCTTCATGGATCCTTGAGAATTTAAGTCTCTCCCAGGCCTGAGCTCTGCTCTTTGCATTTGAGCTCTCTAGTCTCTGGCTTCCGGGATACCAAGGTTTAGTGTGCCCTGTGAGAAAGTATTTGACCTGAGGTGCTAAGGGTCAGTCTGTGCCATGGCAGGACACAGGACCTCTGGGTTTGTGATGCCTGAGTGACTGGAGAAAGGCAGCAGTTTTAAAGATAACTGACAGTAGTTGCAGTAAGTGATTGTTGCCACAAGGGTTGGCTTTCAGAATTTGCAGTATATGCGTTCTTTTTTAGTTGGGTGCTTTTTTCTTGAGGACTTGGGCACCTGACTGGGTAAGACAGAAACTGGTAAATCATTAGCTAAGTCAGTCAAGGAGATCTCGAAGCCAAAGCCATCTTGGCTCTGAGAGATTCAAGATCCAACATAAAAATGGGTTTCTAATTCCCAAAGGTCTGAGTACCTTACCTTGCAGTGGACCTGCCTTCTTCCTGTGCAAGATTCTGACTTTGGAAACTACAAATATTTACAAAAGTGGCAAAAATCTTACTAAAGATAATTTAGAATTACAAATTCTAAATTTGTAAATTATCTGTGGAATTCTGCCATCGTGGGAACATTCTGGATAAATAAGACCATTTATCTAGAAAGTACACCTGAATCCCTAGCCTTCTGAATTAGGCAGAGAGAAGGGGATTTGTATTGGCATTCAGAAGCCTCAAAGCAACAATAGAATTCTAAAATAGCCTTTTTAGTGGATGTGGTGGCATGTGCCTATAGTTTCAGCTACTCAGGAGGCAGAGCCCAGGAGTTCAAGGCCACAGTGCACTATGATCACATCTGTGAATGAATAGCTACCACACTCCAACCTGGGCAACATAGCAAGACCCTATCTCTAAAAAATAAAGTAAAGTAAAATAAAATAGCCTTTTAAAAAGATTCATGGTGAAGAGCTAATGAAAAACTAGAAATGTAAGATGTCCCCTGTACCAAGGATGGCAAAACTGACATCATCATCCCAACTGGTCGCTTCCATCCTACTTTGCCTGAATATTCATAATTTATTAACTCTCTCTTTAAGTTGCCTTCTTCTCTACAAAACTAGTTAAACAGTTTCCTTATAAGATAGAACACACCCCAAAATTCAGTAAACAATCCCTTAGTGACTTGCTGTCCCTGGACATGGTTACAAATTTTCCGGGGATGGGCTTGGTGGCTCAGCCTGTAATCCCAGAACTTTGGGAGGCCGAGGCAAGTGGATTGCCTGAGCCCACAGGTTGAAGACCAGCCCAGGCAACTTGGAGAGATCTCCTCTCTACAATAAATAAAAAAATTAGCCAGGCGTGGTAGCGTGCACTTGTAGGTCCAGCAACTTGGAAGGCTGAGGCAGAAGGATAGCCAGAACCCAGCGGGTCAGTGCTGGGGTGGCGGTGAGTGTGCCACTGCACTCCAGCCTGAGCGATGGAGTGAGACTCCAACTCAAAAACAAAAACATTTTTTTTCCTAAAACTAGGGAAGAACTTCAAAAGTTTTCTGAAAAACTCAGGGTCTTAAGTTGGAACTAATGACCCAGAAACCTGATCTCTACCAATTAGCATACATGTTAATGGGAACTGAAGAAGCTCCAAATGAGTACAAGGCAGAATATAATACCCAACAAGCCCTGCATGACCTACAATGGCATCATGGTTTTTGTCTGTTTGTTTTGAGATAGTCTCACTCTGTTACTTAGGCTGAGTGCAATGGGACAATCATAGCTCACCGCAGTCTCAACCTTCTGGGCTCAAGTGATCTCCTGCCTCAGCCTCTTTAGTAGCTAGGACCCCAGGCATGGACTACCATGCCTGGCTAATTTATTTTTGTAGAGATGGGATCTCACTATGGTGCCCAGGCTGGTCTCAAATTCCTGGCTTCAAGCAATTCTCCTACCTTGGCCTCCCAAAGTGCTGGTATTATAGGCATGAGTCACCATGCCTGGCTGTCAATTGTTTTAGTATGGTATAGAGAAGCTATATATATTTGGGTCTGTTAGTAAACATTAAAAAAGTAATCCTTGTGGAAGTACATGTTTCTAGGAATTGTGAAATGGATATTCATAAAATGTTGGTATGTGACAAACCATCCAAACTGCTTACTTCCTAGGTTTTCAAAAAAAATTAAGGTTACTGAGAGTTTAAAATTCTAAATTAATATATGTGATTACAAGGAAAGTAAAATGTGTTTTGGTGAGAAAAATTATTATTAAAATGAGGATATATTTTTAGTTTAAAAAGAGTAATTTCACCTGTGTTGGAGGTTATCCAAAGGTTATTTCAAAATATAGATTTAAGAGGGAAATAGAAACAATGCAGGAAGAAATCAGTAAATAGGAGAAATGTGGAAAAAAAAGTTAGGAGGATGTATTTTAGGTAAAGAAAATTGACTCCAGGATGGTGGTTCATGCCCTTAGTAATCCCAGCACTTTGGGGAGGCCTGGGCAATATAGCAAGACTTCATCTCTATGAAAAATTTTAAAATTAGCCAAGTATGGTGGTTCACACCTATAGTCCCAGCTACTCAGGAGGCCGAGGCCATTGGATCACCTGAGCTCAGAAGGTCAAGGCTGCAGTGAGCCATGATCATGACACTACACTCCAGCCTGGGTGACAGAGTGAGACCCTGACTCAAAAAAAGAAAGAAAGGAAAAAATAAGGAAAGAAGGAAGAGAGGGAGAGAGGAAGGAAAGGAGGGAGGGAGGAAGGAAGGTGAAAAGAGAGAGTAACTTTCTTTTCCCTGAGAGAAACCTTTGCATGGTCAAAATGATGAGAGGAAAAAGGAAATAAATATAATGTAGAATGCCAATTTACAAAAAAAGAAGTATAGGGCAAAACTGAAGTTTTAAGCAAGTTGTAGAAGGTTTATGGAAGATAAATTTCATGAAAGAAATTTCATGTGTTCACAAGTTGACTAAAATTTGAAGAGAATTATTCATAATATTTTCTAAAATTGAGCATCAATTTTGATCATCAAAAGTACTCTGAAGAAAGACTAGAGTGTGGGCCCTTGTGTTGGAACAACAGTGTTTTCTCAAAGCACTGATCTGCTCTTTTTTTTTTTTTTAGTTGGAGTCTCACTCCATCGCGCAGACTGGAGTGCAGTGGCATGCTCCCGGCCACCACAGCCTCAACCCACTGGGCTCCAGTGATCCTTCCGCCTCAGCCTTCCGAGTAGCCGGAATTACAGGCACGCACTACCATGCCCAGCTAATTTTTGATTTATTGTAGAGATGAGGTCTTGCCAAGTTGCCCGGGCGGGTCTCGAACCCACGGGCTCAGGCAATCCACTCACCTCGGTCTCCCAAAGCGCTGGGATTACAGGCTGAGCCACTGAGCCCAGCTGATCTGTTCTTAATAGAAACTTGTGAGAGGTTTTTGTTTTGTTTTGTTTTTACCTTTAAGGTAACTGGCCTAGAAAGCAGAGATTTTGTGTCTCATCAAGATAATTTTTTGTGCTTTGTACCTTTGAAATCTTTTGTCACTTTGGTTTTACTTCTTAGTGATCTGTGACCCTATTCAAGTGATTTAAACCTTTGATGTTTGACAAACTTCTCAAAAATCAGAATTAATTTTTTCAACCTTCAACTAATTCTGTTATGTTTCAGAGGGCCCTGAAACTTCCCAAAGAATCTGTAAAAGAGAAATAGTAAGCCAATTGGGCTTATCTGATATGTTAAATTATATGAGAAGTGTTGTTAAAATAAGGAATGATGTTAAATTATATGGGAAGTGTTGTTAAAATAAGGAATGATGTTTAGTGATGTTAATTAATATATGTATTATTAATATGGTTCCAAAATTGTATAAAGTTCCTAGATGTGTGATATGTCTTGGTATAAATGCTATCAGTCATAATTTTGGTTATTTTAAATTGTTGTTTGGTTTGTTTGTTTGTTTCAAGTTGGAGGGGTCTCATTCTGTTTGCCTATGATCACAACGACCATGGCTCACGGCAGCCTTGACCTCCTGGGCTCAGGCAATCTTGTCTGAGCCTCCCAAGTAGCTGGGACTATAGGTGCATATCATCACACCCAGCTAATTTTTATTATTTTTGTAGAGACAATGTTTCATTATGTTGCCCAGGCTGGTTTCAAACTCCTGGGCTCCAACAATCCTTTTGCCTCAGCTTCCCAAAGTGTTGGGATTATAGGCATAAATCATCAAGCCCAACCCTATTTCATATTGTTGTGTGCCACATAAGTAACCGAATTTCCTTGTCAATTGTGTAATTCAGATCTGTGCCATTTTACATCTTGCTGTCCACAGTCAATTGTTTTGTTCTGATACTTTTTCTGAAAGCTCTTCTCAAGCAATTATAATTTTAAAGTGCTGTGTCTTCAAAGAGTTATATGAGAAGAATGAAAAGAACTGAAACGAGACCCGCCTGGGCAGCGAGACCTCATCTCTACAATAAATCAAAAAATCAGCCGGGC
>NW_007223631.1:330483-346720 GCF_000164805.1 Carlito syrichta | reverse complement strand
AAAAAAAAAAAAAGAAAAGAAAAGAAAAGAACTGAAACAAATACAGGTTTCTAATAACATTAAACTCATACCATTGACCAAATTAAACTGCTAACCAAGATCAAACAGAGCAAGAATTAAATACATGAGACTGAATGAACTGAAAAAGAAAAACTGTGGGTTTTTATGGTTGTTTTTTAAATGTGAAAGATTACTGATTCTTTTAATGTTTTGTTTTCCAGATTTAAGGAGATTTTTAAAAATTATATATAGTTTACAGTCATTTGGTAAAGCATTTTTATTTTATTTTATTTTTTTTAAGTGAGAAAGCAGAATCTTTGAGGACAGAAAAGCTCCCACAGTGGGAGGGGGCCTGAAGGGGGTGCCCCTATAAAGTATATTTTTATAAACAAAATTGTAAACAAAAATTGAAACATTTTCTTTTCCTTTCTGCCTCAGGAATAGACTGGTACCAGGTCTTTGGCCTGTTAGGAACTGGGCTACACAGCAGGAGGTGAGTGGTGAGAGAGCCAGCAAAGCTTCATCTGTATTTACAGTCACTCCCCATCACTTGCATTACTGCCTGAGTTCCACCTTCTGTCAGATCAGTGGTAGATCTGAAGAGGAGCTGAGGTGGTGATACTAGCATTGGAGAGTGGCTGCAGATACAGATGAACATTAACAGGGAGATTTGGCTGCACATTCCCTCCCACCCAAGTCCGTGGAAAAACTGTCTTCCATGAAGCCAGGCTCTGATGCCAAAAAGGTTGGGGACTACTGCTCTACCAGATTCCTCCAGAATTTGGAAACTCTTCTTGAATATTCTCGTGTTTATGGCAATATGATTATTTGTATAAATTCAATAAGAATATGTTTGTGTTTCTTTAACAGAATACAATAGGAAAACATTGATACCAAGGCTTTGACTAGAATATCATATTTTAAAATATGCATAGAATGATTGGCTTTAAGGGCATCCAGTCTTACAGTGAGTGAGTAAAAAGGTTTCCCTTTCTGGTAGGCCTAGGAACCTCAAGACATTAGATATATCAGGTAAAGTCTAAAGTCTGCCTTGGGTTGGCTTCCTAGAATTGAGAAGTTTTAAAAACTCTGACCTGCGATTCCTTGTCAAAATTTCAAGCAAAGCAAAAAAATGTTTTAAGAGATGGGGTCTCATAATATTTCCCAGGCTGAAGTGCAGTGGCTATTCACAGGCATGATCATACTGTACACTGTAGCCTCAAATTCCTGGGCTTAAGCAATCCTCCTCCCTCAGCCTTCTAAGTAGCTGGAATTACAGGCATGCATCACTGCACCTGGCTTGGCAAAGCAAATTTAAAGGGAGCCTGTGTAGTTATTCATGCTACACTGTGTAAATAACCAGGCTAAGTATGAGATTAACCTTATTTTATAAACAAGAAGGCCTTACTATGATTATCACTGGTAGAAATGGGGGTGACTATAGAGAGAAAAATTCAGTTTCAAAATAAAACCATAGCATACCTGTAATTAGACTGTAGCCCTGTTCATTGTCTTTGAGCTTTTATTATCTCCCTGTAGATAGACTTGACTGGAATCTTCATTCCTCTAGTTTTCATTAATATCCAGCTACAACTCTTCAATGAAGTATGAGAAGTGCTCAGTCTCTAAAGCCCCATAAGCTGAAGCTGAACAACTTAGTGGAAATTTCAAGAGACAAATCTTATGCTTGATGCATGAGCCACACAGAGAGTTTACCAGAACACCTGATGCCATAAGCGGAGGTAATCAAACTGCAAACTAGGACAAGAAGTTGCCGACTTCATGCTGTGGACAGCTTCAAGACCATCAAAGCAGGACTCCCTATCATAATAAGACTCTTATTCCTCTTAATTTTTCCTTACTTATGTCTACCTCATTCACTTGGCAAGATAACGCTCTGATTTCAAAATTTCACAATCAGTAGCTTCTGTGGATAACTTACATTCTCTATTTTAATGTAGACCAATTATGAGATGCTAGATTACCTGCTGACTAAGGAGGGGGGAATCTGTACAGCTGATGACACTTCTTGTTGCACATAGATAAATATATCAGGGATTGTAGAGAAGACTACTTGGTTAAAATACTAGACTCCTTATCTGGCTATTCAATTTAAGTTGGATTGGTGCATGGTGACTGCCAAAGAGCATGCTACAAGCTCTTGGGTTTTTTTGAGTCCGAATCTCACTCTGTCTTCCAGGCTGGAGTGCGGTGGCATGTTCATGGACACCACAGTCTCAACCTGCTGGGCTCAGGCAATCCTTCCGCCTTGGCCTCCCAAGTAGCTGGAACTACAGGCATGCACCATCACACCAGCCTAATTTTTCTTGATTTATTGTAGAAATGAGGTCTTGCCAAGTTGCCCAGGCTGGTCTCAAACCCGTGGGTTCAGGCAATCCTCTCACCTCAGCCTCCCAAAGTGCTGGGATTATAGCTGTGAGCCACCATGCTCGACCTACAAACTCTTAATATTATCTTCCTGATAATCATAATAGTAGTCTTCCTGATGCACTATATCCTCTCAAAGTTTTAAATGTCTCCATATAACCATCTGTCAAACATCCAATGGCCTCTCTCTGGAACAAAAAAAAACTCAAAAAAACTCATAATAATAAGGAAGACACCATCACCTACAATGATTCTAACTGAGAGTAGTGCTGATGTGCTAAGTTTTGGTTCCACTCTTGCAGAGGTGAGAGCCTAGTTAAAAAAGGGGAATCAGTAAATAAAAATTATTAAAGTCCATTGTTTTAGTCTCCTCAAGTTTTGCCTATCTGGAGCTCAGCTGCTCATGGCAGCCAGAACAGAGGAGTGGAGCAGCGAGCCCTCAGCAGCCTGGGGGCTGGCTGGGCAGCTGTGTTCAACCTGGGGCCACACAAGGCACAGGATCAAACAAAAAGAAAAAGTAAGCCAGGTGTGATGACTCATGCCTATAATTCTAGCACTTTGGGAGGCCAAGGTGGGAGGACTTCTTGAACCCAGGAGTTTGAGACCAGCCTGGGCAACATAGTAAGACCTCGTGTCTACAAAAAAGTTTTAAAAAATGAGCTGGGCATGGTGGCATGTGCCTGTAGTCCCAGCTACTCAGGAGGCTGAGGTGGAAGGATCACCTGAGCCCAGGAGGTCGAGGCTGCAGTGAGTCATGACCGTGCCACTGCACTCCAACCTGGGCAACAGAGGGAGATCCCAACTCAAAAGAAAAGGAGGGAGGAAGAAAAATAATAAAAAATAAAAATAAAAGGCCATTGTTTTAGACACAGCTCCTGTACTAACAGACCAGACCAGACCTAACAGACCAGACCAAAAATCAACAGACCAGACCAAAAATCAAAATGAAGTCACCCATACTAACGATCCAAGTTACCAAATCTAAATTAAGTTGTTATCTGACCTTTCAAGAAATCAGGAGAGAGAGGTAACAGCTAATTTCCCAAACAGGCCAGTTTAAATTTCCAGTTGGCATGATGTTGAAGTTCTCTCTGCTGTAATCCTTACATTAAAAAGGCAGCCTGACATAACCTGATATTAACTAATCAGTTATTTTTCTATTGTTCTGTCTCCCTGTCCCTGCCTTACAAGAAAAATCTCTTTGAAAGGACTAATATAGTCTTTGTTCTTTGCTGCTGTTTTCTTCAGCCCTTCTTTGTCTGTAAAACCAACCTCTTTTGCTCAGCTCATTGGAACACTTATTCTATTTTATGATAGGATGCATTGGTCAGTTCTAGAATCATGAATAAAGCCAATTGAGATCTTTAAAAGAAAACAAAAAGGCCTTCCGATACGATGTACCCACATTCCAAAAGTAGGAGAAAGGGCTTAGGGGAAGATCTTACAGGTGATATGTAGGTGTATGCATTTACCTTGAAGTGATGCAAAGTACACATTCACATCAATTCTTTGGAATTCTTTGACAATCTAAAAATAAAAAAGGACAGTTTATAACAATGAATAATTTTATCTGCCCATAATTCACTTTCATTTAATTACTTGCTCAGGAGAAACATCAATAATTTCATGGTTAATCAGGACTTTGAGGAAAGTTTATTATTGGAAAACTTTAGAGGCTTTCCGCCTACAGGGATGGTATAATTAGGGGTGAAAAGACCATATCTCAAGAGATGGCAGCATCCAGTGCTCAATAGCTCAGCACTCTGTAGCAGAGATTTGCTGTAGCAGAGATTTGGAAAGAAGGGAGCACAAGAAGTTTCCTAATACAGTCCCTGCTGATTGGAGAAAAGGGCATGAGTTTCTGTCTTTGAGTGGAAGCAATCTGAGTGTGAGTATGATGAGCAGATTGAGAATGTTAAAACTGACCTAAAAATCACAGCCTCTGTTTTGAATGTATCGATGTCATTATCCTCCTGATTGTGATTTTATAATAAAATTTTATAAGATGTTAGTAATTAGGAGAAACTTGGTAAGGAGCACATAGGCTTTCTCTATTATTCCTTTCCTGTGCATTTACAATTATCTCAATATAAAAATTTTAATTTAAAAAAGTCGAGACATAAGACCTATGGGCAATAATAAAATAGAACTTGAAATTTGTGGAGAAAAACAAGATCTCTATTCAAGGATAAAGTTTGGAGTCTTCTTTAGTTTTCATAATTGTCATTATAATATTTGAAAGCAAATATTTGTTGTGTGGAAAATATTCTGGCACTAAATATGTTAAGACTTTCCCCAAAAGTAATTCATTAAACCTTTTGGCCACAATCTACAATGAAACTGAGCCAGTGCCTAGAGTGAAATGTACAACAAAGAACAAGAGTATGTTTTCAAATGAGCTAATAACCCATTTGCTAAGAGAACTGGAAAAGGACTTGTCAGCATATTCTCACACTCTTTTGCCAAGTATAATCATACCTTACCTGCCTCGTACCCACATCCTGGAATAATTTCCTGCCTGACAGAGGTAGTCAAGAAGCCCCCAGCTAAGCTAAACCTCAGTTGGGAGTCAGTTTCATATTATTACATCTGACTGGTGGTGACTTGAACCTGCTTACTTTTCAGCCTCTTGATAACCTATATGAAGCTTCACCTAAGCTTGACGCTTCAGGTGGTATCCTATTCAGTCTGCTTTGGAGCACTTCATATAGTTATTATGTAGAAGATTGTTTTATGTTTGCCTTCCCTTGAGTTTACTTAGTCCCATGAAGGTAGAAATGATGGCTCCTTTATCACTAGTCCCTAGTGCCTGACAGAAGTGCTTAGTACATATTAGGTGTTTCACAGCTCTTTGTTGAAAGAATGAATGAACTTAATCTTCGTAACTGCTGTCTGATATTATGAATGTTTCTATTCTGCATGCTTCTCAACTCTTTGTATGATATCCTAGATGCCTGACCTGCTTCCTATCTTAACCTCTTGATAATGCCTGACTTTTCCAGTCCTACCGTGTACCTGGTGTTGCTTATCTTGTTGTTGTTCACATATCACATAGAAATATAATACCTAGCATATGCTGTTGCTCATTGTTTTCTTTTTTTTCATATTTCATGCTATATATGAGGGGGGCCTCCCCCAAACCGGAATTTATTTATAAAAAATTGTGTATTTGTTCTTACATATTTAAACTTCATTCACCTTCAAAGTACTTTCTTTCTGATGCAATATTCCTACCAAAATAATTTTTTCCCTGCTCAAGTCAGTTTTTAAACTCATCAATTTTGATGCTGTTGAGTGCTTCTGTCATTTTTTGTTTCACCTCTTCCACATCAGCAAAAGCCCCCTGAGGACTTTTTTCATCCAGGAAACAAGAAAAAGTTGCTCAGGGTGAGATCAGGTGAACAAGGAAGGTGGAGCATGGGGGTCATGCCCTTTGTGGTCAAAAACTGCTGAGCGCTCAGTGCAGTGCGGGCAGGTGCCCTCGTAAATCACCCATCAGGAAATGGGCAAATGAATTGAAAGAATCTCCACACACAGAAAAAAAATTCACTGAAACTGAACACAGCTTCTCACAACAACACTAGCTGGAATGCTGACGATGATGGGTTCCTAGAACACTTACCTAGTGGAAGAAGCCTGCATTATAAGGGGCCTGCCCTCCAAAAGATAATTCCAGCTTTTGGGGGAATATTCTTGTATATTCTCAGAAAATAAAACGCAATACATGTTAATATTTGCTAGGTGCCAGATGCTCTCCTAAACCCCTTATATCTACTAGCTTATTTAATACTCATAACAACCCCATGAAGATGAAGAAATAGCACATTACCACCACATCACAGATTAAAAAATTGAGGTACAGATAGATTAAGCAAGTTGCCAATGGTTACACTGCTAATAAGTGATAGCTATAGCTAGGATTTGCCCCAGATAGTCTGGCTCTGAAGCCTATGCTTTAAAACATTACATTGTTATTTAAAATATTACAGAGGTCATGCATTTGCCCTTTTGCAAGACTGGACAGCCCATATCATTTCACTACTGCTAAAAGCTCCATCGCTATAATTCAGAAAATCAGAATCTTACCACCCGCAAGGACTTCACTCCAACAACATCGAGGAAGGATATAGCGCCACAATCAAGCACCAGGCTATGGATTGGCACTTTGGGAACATTCACTTTTACTGGAAGGTCAGAGTTCCAATCTACTTGAATCTCTATTTCCCTGGTTGGGATATCAAGTTCTTCCGGATCTTCAATATCTTCATCAGGCTCAAAAGCATTATTTGTTGAACCAGCATCACTTATGATGCCATTCTAAATAAAGAAAACACTGTCAACTTAATTGCCAATGATTTGAAATGTCTTTCAGTCATTCATCTCAAATTATTCAAAAGTCCTACACACGCTGTTCCTTGATAAGCAAAACATCATGTGAATGCGCTCTGAAGGATGAGTTCCACCTCAGCCCAAACTTTGATGTTCTCTAGGAAGAAAAGTGAAAGAACAGAGGAGCCAGGGAACACTTGTTTTCTGGAAAATTATGGAACATTGCCCAAAAATGCGTTGGCAGGAGAGTCTGAGTAAAAGTTAATACCTCTAAAAGTCTATGAACTTACTGCTTTCTATTATGGGTAATTTTCTGGCACTGAATTTGCATTTATTTTATTCCTTCCAGTAACAATAAGTTGTAGAAAATAATGCAGATGCTCTCATGGTGTTAAAAAAAAAAAATCACATCCTGTGTATCCAGGGAGCTCTGCTGATTTCGTTTTATTTCCTCCCATTCCCTCTTGCCTACAAGAATAGTTCAGCTGTTCTCTGACATACATATGCCATCTGCTTGTACACATCTGGATACCAAAGGGGATAGATTTAATTTTAGACCATCTGACTGCTTTCATCAGAGAAAGGAAATAATTTAAAGGGGAAAGAAAGATGTTGTCTCACCTTTGTTGCCCTTAGTTGTCCATTTTTGATGAGTTTCTGTATTTTCCTCAGTGCTTTCAGCCTCTTATTATATACTCTTATGGCATCAAATCCAACCTTTGGAAATAAATGTGAAGTTACGTACAATGCCTGGTTCCTAATGCTTATTAATGGCGATTGGTATCTGGAAAGGTTAGTTCTCAAAATTTATAATTCCTTTGAGACATCCTGCCAAATTAGAAATTATGAGGTCTAATGGATTATCCTCCTCCATTACCAGGCCATGGGACCCCTATCCAGAGACTCAGGGAAGGTAGTAGCCTATTAAAGGTTCTAAGACAGTAAAAGACAAAACAGCAAACAACCAAATAAATATAATAATAAAAACAATAACCTCTTTAGCTTTAAGTCTGTGTTTTCCAAATTCCCTTGGCATCACAGAGCCCTTTTGTTATTGCAAAATCATGAACATTCCTCTGAACCAGTTTGCCCTGGGACTCTTAGGAAAACACTGATCTAAAGGCAAACTCCAAGTTCAAAGCATAATGTGGCATTCAAGACCAGCATTTCCTACTTATTTATTCTACTAGTACTTTTTACTCTTTGCTCCCATTGGGCAACCTTCCCTCAAATACAAGTTTCTACTTTCTCCTCTCAGCTCCCATAGTTCCCAAACATCTGACATATTCTCTTTCCTTCCACAAACTACTGCATAAAGTTGAATTTGTCCAGCTAACACAGATCTCTTCTTCCTATGAACTCTTATCACTTACTGTCTATGCTACTTTTTTGGAACTTACTCAAATTCTGCCTGGAGACATCCCTAATGTTTTTTTCTGGCATAGTTTTGCTACCTGGATTTTAATGTGTGTTTTTCTATTCCCAAACAGGTTGTAAACATTATCTGAAGGCAAGGATGGTATATTAACAATTCTTAATGCCCCACACAAAAGAAATAAGATAGGGGATTATTCCCAGTTGGAGCCCAATAAACACTTGCAGAATGAAGGAAGTCTCAAAGGAGGTGAGAAACCAAATCTCTAGGGATCAAATACTTACTGTGGACTTGATACATTTTTTAAAACCATCAACGTTGCCATAAAAAATAGGACTAGAAAATCTAAGAATCTTCACTCCTTCAGGTTCTTCAATCTGGCATTAAAAAAAATTGAGATTGAAAAATTTCAGGTCTGAATTTTTTTTTTTTTTTTTTTTTTTTTTGAGTCAGGGTCTCACTGCTGCTCAGGCGGGAGTGCTGTTGCATAATCACAACTCATTACCGCCTCCACTTCCTGGGCTCAGGCAATCCTTCCGCCTCAGCCTCCCACATAGCTGGGACTACAGGCATGCACCACCACACCTGGCTAATTTTTTGGAAAGGTCTCAAATATTTCATTAAGTTTCTGGTTATCCAACAAGGAACCAAGTCACTGTTGCTTCAAGGAACTGGGCAGCAGCACTTGGCTTTTCTTGAGTAGGGGTTTCATTCCAGTTGAGAATCAATGGTTGGAGACCATCCCAGTGGAGGTCTTGGACCTCCACAGATCCATAGAAGATCAAAGTTCAAAAGGGCCTTAGAAGGCAATTATTCAACTCTCTGATTTCCAGATTTAGAAATGGGCTCAGAACAGCAACAAGATTTGCCTCAAGTTCATACCATCGACTCTCTTGATTTTGCTAAAATTATTTAAAAATAACAAAGAAAAAATAGCAAAATCAAGGGATTTGCAGGAACTAATGCCTATGATGTCATTGCTTGTCCCCTAATATACAATGGCCACACCAAAAGTAGAACCCATGAATCACAGAACCATAGACTTTTTTAGTCTCTAGAAATCACGGCAATTTGAGTCTAGCTGTGTCAAATGAGAGAACTGTGGCCACAAAGGACTGAGTGACTTAGGCAAGGTCTCAACAAGATGGAGCCTAGAATTCAGAACTCCCAAACCCAGTCTAACGGTCCCTGCCCCAGAGTAAAAAAAATTCTCTAAAATCATTTTTAGGTCTTGATGGCACTTGGCTCAATGTAACAGACAGGTTGTGGAAATAAATTAAGTAGCAGCTACTGAAATTTTAGGTTCAGTATCCAGCATTTTTTAAATATTGAGGTAAAATTGCACTACAACTTCCTAGGGTTCACATTAAAATTTTTTTTTCTAAATGTGTGTTTTCTTAATTTACCTTCTCTGCTTTTTCATCTTTGTTTCCCCAGTCATCACTAAGCAATTTTATTTGCAGGCAATACAAGCCCATCATGTTTAATTTGTTTTTCATTTCCCATGTCATATATTATTTCTTTCAACTCCAAGGATAAAGCAAGATGTCAAATAAGGTCTTGGTGACAGAGAACTTGAAAATCTCTTGTTAGGACTGGATGAAGAAAATCTTAAAAGGATTTTAGGCAATTTCATAGAGGATAAGGATTATATAGCAGAGAAATAAAATTTTGGTTGAACATCTGGAAGTAATCTAATATGTTTATTACATTTAAATCCCTCTTACAATGCTTTTACATTAAAATGACATTCAGCTGGCATGGACAAAATTCATATAAGCCATGGATATTAGAAGGTACTTTGGGTCAAAGTTCTCATGACATACCCTGTGTACTAATGGATTTCCCAACAGAAGTCTCCCATTCAGTTACCTTGTACCTTACATACTAAAATAGAAATATGCAGCTCCTGAAATTTTAGGCTAATAAACCCAAGTCCAGACAATGTCTCACAAAGACACTTACATTTTTGTAATTCTTGGTACTTTTGTAGATATCTGTGCTCGGGATGCTTCCGAGGCCATTCCAGGATGGACTAAAAGAAGAAAAGCCAAGATCAAGATTTTTTTGGAATGGCCGTATTTTGGAACACAAAGTTAAAACCAACAGCCACTAAAGAGTCCATTACTCCGGTATTTTAGACTCTGCCTTTATTGCAGATGACATTTTCTTGTAGCTAACTCTGAAATGAACAGCTGGTGTTTGTGTGGAATCAAGGGAGACGGAGAAACTGTGCCTGCCTCCTGATGGCTGAGAGAAATAATGAGCATCACGCTTACACGTACCCCACGTTACAGGATAAGCAAAGAGCTTCCACATTTGGGAAATCTTAGTTAAGCCCTGCTCTACCATAACTCTGAAATATCAGCAGTATTCTCCTTGTTTTTATTGCTAAGTAAACTGAGGCTCAGAGAAGCAAGAAAAGGCCCAGAGGTCAAGGGCTGCACATCTTCCCACCCTCGTTCTTTAGCCCCCCTCCCCACCCGTGTCTTCAGGGGCCCAGTACTTATTTGTGACTTATGGCAACGTTCTGATGAAGAATGGAGAGTCTTAGAGGAATCAAATTAGTCTCTTTTTTTAGAAATAGGAGGCTGGGAGAACCAGAAATAAGTCCATCCTGTCAACCAGATTGTTGATTTCCTGTTGCTGATGCAATCAGATAAATTCCGTGATTCTTCATGTGTGACTAGGGACCTATGCTAAATACGATTCCTGAAGAAAGAGTATCTGTTTGGGGTACTGTCAGCGTTGTGCTCTGGATCAGCATTATAATTACTGGAAATTAAATACTGTGGAGGATACTGCTTTTGGTTGGCTAAAAGCCTAGTTACCAAACCAGCAACTAAAATGTGCCGCCAGGTTTTCCTTGGCTTGCAGTGTTGTGCTGATTTTTAACTTAAAGCTCAGAAGCTAGTCTCTCTCTACAAAGTCTTCCTTTCCCAACCACACCCACACAAGAAAAAATAGACACTGAGGCATGTACAGCATGAGAGGCAGCATCTCCTAAGGACAGTTTCTGGATTTATTTCCTAGCAGCAAAGTGGGCACTTGGGGAGCTCATGAACTTTTTCAGGCCCCTGGATGACCATGTAGAGTGCTAAGGCAGAAAACACAAGCCTTTTGAGGAGGCACCCACACGCCAGGGTAGGGAGAAAGGGAAAGAAGGTTGGTTGGTGGAACAGGAGTGGCAAGCTTATGCGAAGCTGAACACATATGTGTTGATGTTTGTCCAGGTTTCTTCCTTCATGGCCCAAGCGCAAGCAGAGAAGGGGCCAGAAGTCTGGACCAACAACGGAAGCACTGAGGAGGGAGAGAGGTTCTGTTCCTCTCTAAGCCCAGGAGGGCACATAATTAAATCCTCTCAAGAGTCAAAACAAAACCAGTTCAACAGCCACCTTCAGGCTCCCTCACCGTCCCTCACCGGTTGTTTTCCATTACATGTTTAAATCGTGTCTTCACTACTTTCACTGTGCACATGAGCTCATTGTATTTACTTCACATTGTTGTGTGGTGGATTGGTTATATACCTTATTTGACAGATTTGAAGGAACTTTGGCTGCAGTGACTATTTTAAAGTTCTCCTGTTCTGAATTATGTAAGTTGTGGGTTACCAGCTTCAAAAAAAGAAAATGAGTTATAATATATTTAGCAGCTGTTTTGTCCCAAGCCTCGGGCCTAGTGCCTCACAGACTTCATCTCATTTAAAGAAGAAACTACAAAACAACTTCAGTCTTTGGCTAAACGATGTACCTTTTAGTCTTTCCATGACTGAAAGGATAGCACAGCTGTAGAGTATGTGACTAAGTGCATAGGTCTTGGGGTGAGATGCATCTGGATTCAAATCTTGGCTCTGCCAATTTCTAACTGTGTAACATTAGGGAAGAATCTTAACTTTTCTGGACTTCAATTTTTTTCATCTATAGAATAAGAATAATCAAACCTACTCATATGATATTTGTTAAGATTAAATAATGTCTGTAAGGCGCTGTGTGCTTAATTCATAAAAGCATTCAATATATAGTAACTATTAGAAAGAAGCTACTAGATAGCCGTATTTAGCAAAACGACATAAGAAAGATCAGGGTGTGTTGTCCTGTTTATAGGAAATCTGGGCTTTATATTACTCACAACTGAACTCTCAGGACAACAGTCAGTAGTCCAAATATAAGGCCAGCTAGTAAACCGAGATCCAGCCCCAGAATGATGGAAACTACACACGTAAACACCCAGATAACCTAGAATAACACAGAAATGAAAAGAATTATATTAATTCATCAGAAACCATCAGGTGATAGACTACTTAAAAAAATAAGCTCAATGATCTACAAACAAATTACAGCTTTTTAAAAATACTGTAATTTCATTCGTTTCATATTTAAGTGGAAATAGAAACTAGCTGGGCACAGTGGCTCGCACCTGCAATCCGCACTTTGGGAAGCTGAGTTGGGGGGATCACTTGAGCCCAGGAGTTTGAGACCAGCTTAGGCAATACAGTGAGACCTCGTCTCCACAAAAATAAAAAACTGGCCAGACTCGGTGGCTCAGCCTGTAATCCCAGCACTTTGGGAGGCCAAAGCAAGTGAATTGATTGCCTGAACCCACAGGTTTGAGACCAGCCGGGCAACTTGGCAAGACCTCGTCTCTCAATAAAAAAAAAAAAAAATTAGCTGGGCATTGTAGTATGCATCTGTAGTTCCGGCTACTTGGAAGGCTGAAGTGGAAGGATCACCGGAGCCCAGCAGGTTGATGCTGGCATGGCCGTGAGTGTGCCACTGCACTCCAGCCTAGGTGCCAGAGTGAGACTCCAACTAAAAAAAAATTAAAAACTTAGCTGGGTGGTGTACACCTGTAGTCCCAGCTACTCAGGAGGCCAAAGAGGAAGGATCACCTCAACCCAGGAGGTTGAAACTGCGGTGAGCCATGATCATGCTACTGCACTCCAGCCTGGGTGACAAAGTAAGACCTCTAAAAAAAAAAAAAAAAAAGAAAGAAAGAAAGAAAAAACTGGCCTTCCAAATTAAGACCCACTGTCCTATTTTATTTATTTTTAAACTTTTGAATAGGTCATATATTTGTATGGTTCAAATGGGAATTAATATTAAGGTGTTTGGTGAAAACTCTTGCTCACAACCCTCTCCCTTTTCTATCCATCCTCCTTCCTTGTATCCTTTGTTATTTCTGCATGTGTGTCTGTGCTTTTCCCAGCATTTCTATTCTGGTCTCTTTTTCACTTAACAATTTGTCTTGGAGAGCTTTCCATATCAATATGTAGGAAGTTTTCTCATTCTTTTTATCTGTCATGGTTTAAAGTAGAGCAGAACCCTAAAGGCTTTAGCATCTAGGCTTTGCAATTTCTCAGAATAGTTATGAAGTATGTCAGGATTAAAATCAGCATGGGTTTTTGTATTTTGTTTTTGCATAGTTTTGTGTTTTGTTTGTCCTTCCAAACTGGGTTTAAACAAATTTTTTGGTTGCTTTCTGGCTTTAGAAGGCCAAGGGTGTATGAATGAGCCTCATTTGGAATTCCTCTTGGAAATGGACCTTACCAGAGACACAAGATCACAAAATGCAGTTCACATGGGAGACTTCATGGCTTTGGTTTATCCACACAATTCTTCTTTTTCTTTCTTTCTTTTTTTAAGTCGGAGTCTCACTCTATCACCCAGGCTGGAGTGTAGTGGCATGCTCACAACGACCACAGCTTTGACCTCCTGGGCTCAGATGATCTCTCTGCCTCAACCTCCCAAGTAGCTGGGACTATAGGTGTGTGCCACCACACCCAGCTAATTTTTTGATTTGTTGTTGATACATCTTGCCATGTTGCTCAGGCTGGTCAAAACTCCTGGGCTCAGGCAATTCTTTTGCCTCAGTCTCCCAAAGTGCTGGGATGACAGGCATGAGCCACCATGCCTGGCCTTATCCACACAATTCTAATTTCCGCTCTGGGGTTCACAAAGTACAAATAAGACTTGGGAGACGGGGGATAGAGTGATATAGCAGGAAGCATGTAAGAACAATATCTTATTTAAGAGAAAAATGGGTGGCAGGTGACTTACAGCATCAATTTTATTCTGCCTCCACAGACGAGGAACGTCACACACCTGCATAAACATCCCCTTCAGGTTGGCAATGACAACAGCTGCCAAGACTGACTGCCAAGAGAGACAGAGAAGGCTGTGTTATTCAGGGAAATGGCTTCTTATGTGATGATTTTTCAGTCTCCTGTTATTTCTTTGGTAGCAGAGTAGTGAAGGGAAATTATGCAATTGGCGTGCAGAGAAGCACGATTATACCTTCTGCAAGGGCTCCAGAAGCTTCCCCAGGGCAACAATGGCGATCATCACAATCACAGCCGAGATGATGCCAGCAATCTGAAAAACACACACCTCCCATGAAGAGGATTCATCCTCCTCCCTCGCGTCTTCCAGCTCACTGGATGGATGTGCGAACGAGAGAGCCTGCTCATAGGCACACTTAATACTTCTTCTCTACCTCCCCTCTTCTGTGCAATACCATTGAGAAAACTGAGTCATTTGCTCAAACAATAAAACTGAACAAAATTGTGCTATGAGAGAGAAGTTAGAGAAAATGTGGAAACTGAGCCAATTAAAGTCAAGTCAGTATGACCTGGATTTCAATTGGACACATCAAACAATAAAACTGAACAAAATTGTGCTATGAGAGAGAAGTTAGAGAAAATGTGGAAACTGAGCCAATTAAAGTCAAGTCAGTATGGCCTGGATTTCAATTGGACACATCACACACCTATGGTTTGGATGTCTTGTCAGGAGGCCAACCTTCTAGTTATTTGTCATGCCAGAAAACATGGACCTCCTTCCTTTTCAACAACAGAGATCATCATCATATTCCTGGGGAATAAATTCTCATGACACATGCCTGATTCTTCTGCATTATTAAAGCAGCAGTCATAATAGCAACTCAGACAACACTTCATACTTGGAGCACTTGGCTCCCATGAAAGTCTCAGAGAAAATAAGTTTGCCAGTCCTATTGCAAATTCAAAATGCCACATGGACACATAGAGAGGTGAGATTGTGTCTCCTGTTTCCTCTGACAGTTGCACAGAGGTCGGCTGGGTGCTTTGCCCCAAGGCAGCCCTTAACAGTGGCTGCACACTATTCACAATAGTAAAAACATGGAACCAACCATGCTGCCCATCGAAACTGGACTGGATTTTTAAAATGTGGTACATATACACAATGGAATATTACGCAGCCATAAAGAAGGAAAAACATGGACTTCGCAGCAACTTGGATGGATTTAGAGTCTATCATACTCAGTGATCTATCACAGAAACAAAGAACAGAGTACCACATGTTCTCACTCATAAGTGGAACCTGAACATTTACCATAATACTATAAGAAAGGGATTGGCAGTAGTGGGATACTGCTGGGTTGGGGGAGGAAGGGACATAACATCAATAAGAATACCTGATCTCAAACCAGGCAATGTGGGGACCAAAGGGAGGCCCAAACTTTACCTGTACAACGACCATTTATATACCTAATCCTGAATTGTACCCCACATCTTTAAAAGAAAATAAAAGCGAGAAAAACAAAACAACAACAGCAAAACAGCAACCCTGGCGCAGAGTGATGGAGCCATAGCAGCACAAAAGGAAGTTTCAGAAACATTACCTGAACTGACAAAAAAGCTCGCCTAACATCCTGTAAATAGTTAGGAGAGAGGTTGAGGGGGTGGGGACTATTCTCTGATTTTGTTAGATGACCAATGAAGTCTCTGTAGAGATGGCTGGGGCAGGACCGAGGTGAAGACTAGAAGCTCTGAAACAAAGGAGAAAAAAAGACAGGGAACTAGAAGCAAAGTAGTCAGAGAGGAGGCAACAGAGAAGATTGTGGTGAGCACAAGTACTGCCTAGTGCAAGATGTTTGAGTTCAAGGAGACAGACAGACACAGCAAATACAAATAGAACAATAGAAAACTTAACTAGAAAGCATGCACTCCACCTGGCAAATTGACCACTAACGTTCAGATGATAGTTGGGTCAGCCTGAGGCAATATTATGTATATGATGTACTAACAAGCTTCTCTGTATGCCTGGCTCCCTTTTCTTTTCTTTTCTTTTTTTTTTTTTGAGTTGGAGTCTCACTCTGTCACCCAGA
>NW_007223631.1:306745-330288 GCF_000164805.1 Carlito syrichta | reverse complement strand
GTCTCGAACCTGCGGGCTCAGGCAATCCACTCACCTCAGTCTCCCAAAGGCGTGGGATTATAGGCTGAGCCACCGAGCCCGACTCTGGCTCCCTTTTCTATGCTCTTTCTGCCAGTATACCTCCAGGCTCCCAGTAACCCGATGATTTATATATATATATTGGGGTATCACTGTGTCATCTCCAGGTTTCCAGTATCTCAGTGAGCTTTATATATGTATACCTATATGAGGGTTTCACTGGCCTCCAGGTTGGAGTACAGTGGTGTGATCATAGCTCACTGCAGCCTTGAACTCCTGCCTCAGTCTCCCGAGTAGCTGAGACTACAGACATGTGCCACCATTAGTTTGTTTTTTGTTTTTTGTTTTTGTAGAGATAGGGTCTTGCTCTGTTGCCTAGGTTGGGTCACAGTATATGTATCTTAGATCCGAAGATGTTATTCCTGCCTTGAGAGCTGGAAAAATAAGCATTTACAAGTATGTGCTAGGACTTCCCATTTTCTTATTTAATCCTCACACTATCCCTATGAGATGGATACAATTATCATTCCCATTTTACAGACACTGTTACTGAGGCTCTAACATAAGGAAAAACATGAAAAGCCACACAAGAGAAGACCTGCCAGTTTATTTGGCCACAAGTCTCTGGATTTCAGTCCAGGCACTTAGACTTTTAACCCCAGAACTTAGTATACATTTCAGTAATTAAATATCAAGGCATTTCTGTACTTGTTTCATTCTTCAGTGCTGAAATCCTGGCATCCTTCATTCCTAAATATAATACACACCAGTGTGTGGTAGAAGGTATTGGCTTACCAGAACACCATTATCCCCCAAGCCCTGTGCCAAGGAGGTAACTTTACATGGGCATTCTTCCCAGGACGGCCAGTCCATGCCTCATTTGAGCCTGAAGGTAGCAGCAGAATGGACATCAGCAGTTTGGGATTTGCTTGCCCTCGCTGAAGACCATATGCTCTGGAGAGCCTGTCAATGCTCCATCTCAAATGAAAGCAGAAGAGATGCCTGCTGCCGACAGCTGTAGCTTGAAGTGGGCACAGTTTTGGAAATTAGCTATGACCTTTTCTTCCCCTTGACCACAGCTCTCTGGTTAAGCCTCCTGGCATAGGTTGTATTATTTTACCTGCTCCTTCAGAGTTGGAAATATTTGCAAAAAAATTTTTTAAAGAAAAATGGTGAAAAGTAAATACATTTTTATTCAAAAGGAGCCAAGAAATTGGGAAAAGGCCAATTCTTCCAAATGTGTCACAAGATTCCTTATACATAGGAAAGGAGTATCACATGTACAATGGGGACAGTTAAAGTTCTCCTCGGGCAAGCCACTGTTGGGGTGATTGGTTGTCTCAGCTATTCTCTCTCTTATTTGTAAGTGTCTCTACTTTAATAAAACCAATTTGAAGACTGTGTGTGTGTGTGTGTGTGTGTGTGTGTGTGTGTTTCACACTATTTAGTTTGGGTTTGTTCTTCTTTTTTAAAATTGTTTTTTTTTTTAATACAGAGATGAGGTCTCACTATGTTGCCCGGGCTAGTTTGAACTCCTGAGCTCAAGCGATCCTCCCACCTTGGACTCCCAAATTGTTTGGATTACAGGCATGAGCCACCACGCCCAGTCCTCAATGTACTTTTTACTCCCAAATAATAATTCTTTCTGTGTTGGGAGAATAAAACCCTCAAGGTAGAACTGACAGAAACATTTCCTGAGTCTGTCCCTTGCCCTTGTCCCCTTGGTTTGGCTTATCTGACTCCATATCCGGCTGGAAAGGGTGGCTTTGAGAATGGCTTCTGAGCTTTCTGGAGGCTGAAGGAGGGATTATCCAGAGATTAACTGGGATTCTGGGGGGGGGGTTGTCCTCCTTGTAAAGGCAACAACTGAATACCACAATTAAAAGGGAAGAGTAATCCCACATTCAGAACTTCAAGAACAGAAACCTTACTCAGGAAGAAATGCCAAAAATATTGTAATAAAAATATTCTTGGCTAGCAAACTGTTGTTCTGTGGGGCCAAAGGCCTCTGGGGGAGGTTCCTGCTCCTTGTAAAGGAAATGTGAATAGAGCTTTTCACTTTCCTGAAAATATAACTCATAAAGTCATGAAGTGCTTTTACTAGGCCCCATGTCTCCCCACGTAACAAATTAATAAAAATCAGCATTCTTCATTATCGATTCCTTGTTATTGACATGAAAAACAGCTAAGTTGTAGTTATATGCCACTGACACCAAGGAATCTGAGAAATGCTGTATCAGGCAGCCACAAATGTTGTTTATTTAAGACATTTTAGTTGCGGGAGTGGGACAAGAAGATGAATAGACCCAACATGAGTCAGATCAGGAAGCCCAAGTCCTAACGGCTGACCGTACCACTTAGTTCTTGTGCAAGCCTTTCTGAGCTACCATTCCACCCCTGACTAGTTCTCTGAGACAGATATCACCAAGCTGTTGTTCCATACCTGTGTCTTTCCTCCGGTGCTCTCCTGGACAGCAGTGCGGGACAGTGCAGTGGTGGCCACAAAACAAGAGAAGAATCCTGAGAAGATATTGCTGATCCCAAAGGCAATGAATTCCTAAGGGAGAGACTGGATGACAGTGATGCCACAAATAGAATCTTTGCAGGACCTCCACAGAGTATTTAAGGAAGTACTTTAAGAAAGCAAACTCCTAAACCCACCCTGCCTGGTGGTCCAATTTAATTTTTATCTTTACAGATACTTGGCGGCCTTGTAAGCTGTCAGGAGTTTGGGATTCCCTGCTACCTAACAGAGGCCTAACTGCTCTCAATAGTTGGTAAGGTTGATGAGAAAATAGTAACCGATCCTTGGTTAAAATGCTTTTCCCCTGCCTGGTGAGTGGCATTTCTGCAGCTCTCACAGAAAGTGTTTTCCTGTGGGTGAATATTTGCTATGCCACATATCATGACTAGCAGGGCTATTGCTCTACTTGATTACTAATCATTTAGCTGCTGTGCTTACCATGCTGTGTTTTCAGAAATATTCATTCAAAATTTGCAGATCTATAAGCAGTTTGAAATCAGCTCACCTAGCAGTGTGTCATATGCCAACAAAAGTTGCCAGTATATATTAATTGCACAGTGAATCGCCTCAATTTAAAGTGGTCGCAAGTAGTAATAATGACGTTTGTTGCAGTGTTTTGTCATATGAGAACTGCCATTAAAAATAACTACCAGGAGATTCTGGGTTGCATGAAGAATTGTTATTCTGACCTAATATGTTAACTTTGAATGTTATTTATGACCTGACCAAACTAGCTCTTTTAAAAGAAGAGTGACTTCAACTTATTTATTAAAGAAGCAGAATGATGTAGCATGCCTATTTCAAAAGAATTTCTAGTTAACAAGCACAAGAGGAAAACCAGCCCAATCAGGACTGGTAAAAGAATCCAATCCCTTCTTTAGCTGACACCAAAATCTTTCCTGCTTTTTTTTTTCTTCTTGCCTTTGGCCCTATAAAACCAGTTCAGCTATAGGGTGACCGTACCTGGTTCCCATCGATGGTGTAATCATACTTGGTGGCATAGACTTTTCCCACCGACACTGCAATAGCATAAGCCACCACAGCGATGGAAAACGATGCAGCCAGCATCTCCGAAAACAAGCTCACAGGTGGAAGTACAGGAGGCAGAAACCTAGTGAGTGTTCAAATGAAAACGCTTTGAAGACGTGACTACCAATTTCTTTCTCACCTCACCAAGTGCTATATTCACTCAGCCATGTGTTAGACATGAAAGTACTTGATTTGAGAACAAAAAACACATGAGATGCATAAGTAGCACCTCCTTTTACAATGTTTATTTACTTATTTTTTAAGAGATGAGGCTCTTGCAATATTGCCTAGGCTGGTCTCGAACTTCAGGGCTCAGGGAATCCTCCTGCCTTGCCCTTTCAAAGTGCTGGGATTACAGGCATGAGCCACTGCATCCAGTCCTGCTTTTACATTTTAATCTGGTGAGAAGCTGGTGCTATCTCACTGGCTGACTTCTTTGTCCCCTATTTTAGAGCCTACAAATGCTACCTGTTCTATACCTCTGACACAAATAAATCTGTTGTTACTGATTCTTTAGTATCATACAACCTCATCCATGCCATTTCACACATTCGTGTTTCTCCTTACACAACTCCATTTTAAAGGTCTTTGAATTCAAAAGATATTCAAGCCATTATGCAAGATGTACTCTGTATGAAGAGATACCAGGTCTGCTAAGGAGACAAAGAATAAATGATGTTAAAAGAGCTCAGTGGAAATTCCATTTTTAGAGCCATGACGTTTGAAATCTTGAGGTCAAAAAAAGTTTAAATTAATGTAATTATCACAGTGCTCCACAGCCACTAAACTATCCCGATCATTGGGGTCACATGACCTCTGTTTGATAAAACCAGGGCTACTCTACAAGCCAAATAAAGAAATTAACCCATGGGTTTAGAATCATGAGCTTGTTCCCAAATACAAAATTTGGGAGGATGACCCTCAGGTACCTATAGTTTGATGACTATGCAGGTGCTGTGATTCCAGAGGTCCCCAACCATGAAAAACCTCCCTTACCCACCTCACTTGTGCCTAAAGCTCCTTTAATTGGAAACTACATTTTACCCCATATAATTAGAGAGAAGTGGTCAAAATAGAGGTAAGATTCTTAGAGAAAACTGTAGAGAAATTTAGACCTAAGCAAGCATCACAGATGTTGTTGAATTTACTCTTGTTTTGCAGATGAAGAAACTGAGACCCAGAAAAATGAAGTGATTTGCTTAAGGTCTTTTAGTAGGTCCAGGTACAAATGTCGGATACGAGGTGACTTCCTAGGTAATGAGACATGTCTGGTTCTCAGTCCTTACAGCCTTCCCTCCCATCCCACGGTGAGGTTCATATTCAGACTCCTTTTCTCATTTCCCTTTCTACCCTACAAGTAGGGTCTGGAATGAACCCCATCTGCAGGCAGACAGGATGTTAGAAGCCCTAATCCGGTACTTGAGTAACTCAGCATCACACTCCCTCCTAGTTTGGATGTGACTTTGGACCACACTTCTATTTTTTTTTTTTTTTTTTTGAGTTGGAGTCTCACTCAGTCACTCAGGCTGGAGTACAGTGGCATGCACGCTCATGGCCACCCCAGCATTGACCTGCTAGGCTCAGGTGATCCTTCCACCTCAGCCTTCCAAGTAGCTGGAACTATAGGCACATGCTACCACACCCAGCTAATTTTTGATTTATTGTAGAGACAAGGTCTCGCCAAGTTGTCCGGGCTGGTTTCGAACCAGCAGGTTCAGGCAATCCACTCCTCTTGGCCTCCCAAAGTGCTGGGATTACAGACTGAGCCACCAGGCCTAGCCTGGACCACACTTCTTAAAGTCAGGCTCCTAACACATTCCTGAGACCCAGTCAACCCTCCTTCAGATAACTGAAACTTGTCAGGATAAATGTCCAGTCCTGCAAAAGGCTTAGTGTTGATAGCAGCCTAATGCCCATGGCCTGCCTGGCTGCCTAGTTCTCCAAATATTACCTGTTCTGGGGTTACAAACTGTAAGTGCAAAGTCTTGAGGTCAAAGGACCAGAATCACTCCATAAGTAACTTTGCGCATGCTATTTAAACCTAGCAAGTCCCAGTTTCCTCAGCTGTCAAATAGGGACTATATACTCATTTCATGGGCATAAATGAGGTATTACTTGTGTAAGTAATTAGCACTTATACATATAGTAGGTGCCCAGCACATGTTTGGAGAACCTAAGTCTGCCGTATTCCCGTCATCCATTTGTATTGTCTTGCTGGACCTTAAGGTGCCAATAATGTGGCCCAAGCCAATTGAGGTCCTACTGGACATCTTCTAATGACCTGTAAGTAAGTCTTTCTTCCAGCATCCTTCTATGAACCTAACTCTTTCCACATTTTATGCCCATCCAGTTAGTCAGGTCTGTTAATTGGATAGCACTACCAAGAGCCCAAGGGGAGTGCATGTGTGAACACACACTGACCCGGAAAGATGAATACAGGGAGAGGTGAATCCTGAAGGGCCAAACACCCATCAAAGCGAGTCAGGCATGATTCTCATGATATTGGACCTGAACATCCAGCAAATACACCATCACTCCAGTTAGAAGAGAATAGCAGCCTTCAGAAAGTAGCCAGGAAACAAACCTTGTGTGGTGGTTTATGCCTGTAATCCCAGTGCTTAGGGAGGCTGAGGTGGGAGGATTGCTTGAGCCCAGGAGTTTGAGACCAGCCTGGGCAACACAGCGAGACATTGTCAAAACATTAGCTGGACACGGTGGAGGGTGCCTGCAGCCCCAACCACTTGGGAGGCTGAGGTGGAAGGATACCCTGAACCCAGGAGGTTGAGGCTGCTGTGCGCCATAAGCATGCCACTGCACTCCAGCTTGGGTGGCAGAGTGAGACTCTCACCCCCCCAAAAAAAAAAAGAGAGAGAAAGAAATTAACCAGGAAAAATTCTCTGTGATTTTGTTGGCCTCCACTCTGTTGTTCTCCCCTGTACTACACTTTTAAATACAACTGCAAGGCACATCTCTTTTTTTTTTTCTTTTATAATCAATATTTTTTATTATGATATTGAGGGGTACAGTTAAGGGTTAGGTATACAAGTACAGGCACCCTTGTTGATAAGAGGTGTTTACCCGTCCCCAGATATTTACTACCATTAATCCCCCCACCCCGCCTCGGGTCACGAACCTGCGGGTTCAGGCAATCCACTCACCTCAGCCTTCCAAGACACGGGATTACAGGCTGAGCCATTTCTATCTATCCCCATACACAAAAATTAACTCCAAATGGCATATCTCTTTTAAAACAATAGTAACAGCCAGGCTCGGTGGCTCAGCCTATAATCCCGCACCTTGGGAGGCTGAGGTGAGTGGATTGCCTGAGCCCACAGGTTCGAGACCCGCCTGGGAAGCGAGACCTCATCTCTACAATAAATCAAAAAATCAGCCGGGTGTGGTAGCGCACGCCTGTAGTTCCAGCCACTTGGAAGGCTGAGGTGGAAGGATCGCTGGAGCCCAGCAGGTCAAGGCTGTGGTCTGGGCAACAGAGTGAGACTCCAACTCAAAGCAACAACAACAACAACAAAAACCAATAGTAACAAATATGATGACAAAAAGAACCTCTGGCCCTGGTGGGGCAAGGACCAGTCACAATGTGTTCAGAGATTAGGCAAGAAAGAGTCAGAGTAGGGATTAAAATTTAGAGGACAGAGCAGTCCATCTTGTTGTGGATTTAAACACACACACACACACACACACACACACACACACACACACACACACACACATATACACACACACAAAACCCACTATGACAGAAGAGATAAAAGAGAAGCCTGTGCTGTGAGAAGTGAGGAGCTGAACACATTACAAGCTACAGAATAAAGACCAGTTGCATGAGAAGAAAGTCATGGTGTGAGCAACCCTCTTAGCATCTGCTGGTTTAGCAAACAATTTGGGGCCAGTGTGGGGATCATACTTGTAATCCCAGTGCTTTGGGAGGCCAAGGCAGGAGGATTGCTTGAGTCCAGGAATTTGAGACCAGCCTGGGCAACATAGGAAATCTTGTCACTACAAAAAATTAAAAAATTAGCTGGGCGTAGTGGCGCGCCTGTAGTCTGGAGAGGCTCAGGCAGGATTGCCTTAGTCCAGGAGGTCAAGGCTGCTGTGATCTCAGGATCATGCCACTGCAACTCCAGACTGGGTGACAGAGTGAGACCCCGACTCAAAAAGAAAAGAAAAGACAATGCCTTGGTGAGAAAATGAGTGAGACCTGAGGGGTTACTCAGATGTGTACAAGGAGAAGTTGTATGTTTCTACCAGGAAAGGGAGCAGAGAGAAAGGCACAGAACCACAGTTACTGGCTGTCCTATGAGGCACTGCTACTGGAGACTGAGTGAGTCTCACATTTGGTCCTGACCCTCAGTAGGATGAAAGGAAGCTGCCAACGACAGTTACTGGAGGACTGAAGTGGGGAGGAGATCAAAAGGGAGCATGTCACAGTCTCTCTATTCCTCTTTCTTTCATTGTGCTCACCACCACCCCACCCCACCCCCGCCACTTTAATCTTCTACTTTCCTTGCTCTTTCCCAATCTCTCCGTGCCACCCTTTATTTTTTCAGGTTTGCTATTATCCTTAGAATTGTGCTACCAAGTGAGATCAGATAACAAAGTCCTTCCTTGTGGCTTGTTTATAATGACAATGGCCAGACAGGGTGGTTCAGGCCTATTACCCCAGCACTTTGGGAGACCCAGGCAAGAGGATTGCCTGAGCCCAGGAGTTTGAGACCAGCCTGGGCAACATGGTAAAACCTCATCTCCACAATAAATCAAAAAATTAGCCAGGTGTGGTCACGTGCACTTGTAGGCCCCACTTCTTGGGAGGCTGAGACAGAAGGATTGCCTGAGTCCAGGCAGTTGAGGCTGAGGTGAGCCATGATCACATCTTTGCACTCCAGTCTGGGCAACAGAGTGAGACTCTGACTCAAAACAAAGCAATAATAATAATAATAATAATAATGACATAGGCTTCGATATTTTCAACTAATTTTTCCTGAGAACCAACTGTGAGATGGATACTGTGCTAGGGAGACAACAATGAACAACACAAATGGGCCACTATCCTCATAGAGGGGCTTAGAGTCCTTGGGGCCAGGCAGGTTAAATTAGTTGACCAAGCTGACCAGGTGATCTGTCAAAGGATTCAGTTAGGTTAAACTCAGGAGGGCAGCCAGGAAAGCTCTGCAGGGGGCCAGGAAGCATAATTCAGGGCAAAAATGAGTTCCCCAAATCAATCAATGGAACATGGATTTATGGGACAGGGCTTTCTGTTAATATATAACTTGTTACATATTAGGAATCCTGACAAAGGGGATCTATAGGATACATTTTTCTGTAATTGTTTATAACTACTGAAATAATCTAGTTGTTAGGGTGAAAATGCCATAAATCACGTAGCCACATTGCATCTTTTATCATTAAATTCCTCACGGCATTAAAATTCACTATCAAAATGTTGATCCTGTCTTACAGAATTTCCCAGATTTCTCTGATCATGAGAATCACTAGAGGTACTTCTGAAAAAAATCTGAATTCCTAGGACCCTCCTCCAGAAAGTCTGATTCAATAGGTTTGGGCTGGGAACCCAGGAATCTATGTTAAGAGATCTATGTCTCATGATTCTTACAAAAAAGTTTGAGAGACACTATAATGCATAACATGTCAATTAAGTCCCGCATAGCTAGTTGTCATTTTCTAAATATTTTTTGAGCAGACACTAGGAGACATTGTAAGATGAATAAAATAGGAAGGCAGCAGTCCCCTGCAGAATAAGCCCCAGGAGCAAGTTTGCCTGAGGAGCTTCTATGAAAACCATGGAAGAACAAAGACTGGTACAAGGTCTCTCAGCTACTATTGAGGGAGGGGACACTAGTGCTTATGATTAACAGTTAGTCTAGTCTTGAATCCCAGAAGTTAATGTTACAAATATGGTAAGCATATGGGCCTCTTTTTTAACCTCATGTGATAAAAGTATAGTTTAGGGCACTCGATCCACTGTGTGCATTTCATGAAGATGTCATTGGTGTTTCACACAAGCTGGAGTTGAGACTTTGGCTGCTGACACTACTCTTGTCTTACAGGAGAACCTCCCCAGAACCACAAAGCTAGACAGTGGCAGAAATGAATGAAGGGGCTTGGTCTTGTACACTTCTAATTCACCAAACAATCAAACATTTATAAAGTTGCCCTTGAAGATAATGCACTTTGTTTATAGGGACAAATTATATCATTATACTCTAAGGCTGATTAAACTAAATGGTGGAAAATTCAGGTCAGAAGTCCCTGACTCCTTAACCAGATTGTTCACAGCTCAGTAAGTAAATCATGATTCTGCCAGGTGTGGTGGCTGATGCCTATAACTCCAGCACTTTGGTAAGTGGAGTTGAGAGGATAGATGGAGCTGGGTTCAAAACCAACCTACACAACTTAGCGAGACTTCATCTCTACAATAAACCAAAGAAAGTCTGCTGGGCATGGTGGCATGCACCTGTAGTTCCAGTTATTTGGAAGGCTGAGGGAGAAGGATCACCTGGGCCCCGCAGTTTGAGGCTATGGTGGCCACAAGCATGCTACTGGACTCTAGCCTTGGTGACAGAGTGAGATTCTGACTCAAAAAAAAAAAAATCATGATTCTGTTTATATTATATTATATTTATATGTATAAGTTTAAATTAGGAGTCTGGTATTAGCTGTACATGTTCTGCCACATTTTAAGAAAGTGAATAAAAAAGACAGGACTGGGCACGGTGGCTCACACCTGTAATTCCAGCATATTGAAAAGCCAAAGTGGGAGAATTGCTTGAGCTCAAAAGTTTGAGACCAGCTGGGCAACATAGTGAGAACTTGTCTTTATAAAAAAAAAAAAAAGAAGAAAGAAAGAAACTAGCAGGACATGTGGCACACAACTGTATTCCCAGCTACTTGGGAGGCTGAGGTGGAAGGATCACCTGAGCCCAGGAGGTCAAGACAGCAGTGAGGCATGATCATGATACCTCACTCTAGCCTGGGCAACAGAGTGAGACCCTGACCTGATTAAAAAAAAAAGTGAAGAGAAAAAAATAGATTATATAGGAGCTAACTTAAATGATATGAACTTTATCTAGACACAAATATTTGTCTGAGTTTGTTTCTATAAGATAACATACAAATAGGACTACTGAAGGAGAAACCAGAAAATGATACTTGTAATTAAAGGTTTCATTTAAGTAGAAAAGACTGATGGCTCCATAGTGCAATGGGTGGTGCACTGGACTTCTAGAAAGGACTGTCTTACTGACTTAATATATTCACATTGTCTAAGAGGAATGCCATACTCACCCCCTTGGGATGGATTTAACAATGCCAGCATTATAATTTTTTTCCAAGTTGGCTCCATATGAAATGGCAGTAGCAATTATTGTCTGAAATAAAAGTAAATGTAAAAAAAGAATACACTCCACTGGTTTAATACTCCTTGCTTATCAATCTAATTAATGCTGAATTTTCTAGCTGTATATTCTACTTACCACAATTACTTCTATAGGAATAGGGACTGGAATTTTGTGTTTAAATCGATCATTTATTTCCTTAACCGCCATACAGATGACAATGGTGAGTAATCCAGCAATAAAATCAGCAAGATTGGTATCACCAACATTTTGGAATATCTCAACCAAAGTCTGTAAAAAGAACATAAATTTATATACTTCCTGCTACACACACACACACACACATACATTCAATTCTCAAATGAATCTTCCCACATGAAAAATATTATCAAACAATATTTGAAAGTTTCATATATAATCACAAAATATGTTGGTTAATTCAGAGACCATTAGGTACATGTAGTCTCTGCAATATAGATACATCAAGTTTTTAAGGATGGTTTACTTGAGGTCAAACTGGTTAACCTACATTCTTATGTCTGTTTCTTCGTATTTTTTATAATAAAAATGAAGATATTTTAGAAGGAAAAAATGTCATTTTATACACACTGTCTATTACTGGCAGAAAAGCTTAAAAGACTATATCTCAAAGTGGGTTTACAGGTGCTATTAAGAAGTCTAATTTATACCATGTTGGTAGGGTCTTACTGAGTCTAAAGGCTGACAAACCAAAAACTCCCAGTTATTTTTGGGGAGAGGCGGGGGTCACAATTAGCTAGTATTTTAGATGAAGTTCTTCCCTAAACCTGAATGATGCAGATAATAACCAAAAAACTTCTAGAATACTTCATATGTGAATACAGGTGGGTTGATATATTCTTTATGACCAAAAAAAATTATTTAACTGATATATATAGGCCAAGTATAAATATCTGGAAATACATTTTTTACCTAATTTTATTTACAAACTTTATCTAAGATAACTTAAAAGTAACTCTCTCCAAGTGGATAAACAAGTCTATGCAATGAAAACTAGTTTTGTTTTGTAAACAGGAGGCTTCTGGGAACCAATGGTGTTTTAAAGGAAATTAGCAAGGAAGAATCTCAGGGAAGAACACTAATATCTTTGTTACATTAACTTCAGTCCTATAAAAGACATGATTTAAGAAAGTATCTTTGAGACAATTCTCTGAGACATGTAATCTCTCAGTGAAGATTACTTTTCTTTGAACGAGTCTTTTTGTAGAGATATTTTTTATTTGAAGACAAAGGAATGGAGTATCTCATAATTTATAACATGTTTTTTACTTATTTTTACAGATGAACTATTCTTAAAATAATTATAATGACAATCTGGTGATATGTATAATGAACTTTAGGTGACCTAGGAGTCATCTTGTCAGCAACCTCAACTCTCTGGAACACATTCAAGAGTAAGAGAATGGGAAGAGTTATTGTACAAGCAAATACCTTCCACCAAGCACTTGGACTAGAGTTCAGGCATTTAACTTATAGGAAGGTTCTAGAACTTTCATTCAGAGGGTATTTTTGCTCTTACTGTAAACTCAGTACTAACAAGTTTACTTTGCTTTTCAGAGTCACTGAAAATTGCTAGAGGAAGATTCACTAACTGCAACAAGATGAAGCAGCTGACAGCAGGGTGAAAAAGAAAATGAGAAAACTACTACAAGCAGTTATAATAACAAAATCTTAGGCCATTTAACAGTCCGGCCTACCTTAAAAGTGTGAAGGTTATCATTGCCGATTGGCCTGTTATGTAATTAATATTCCAGTGATGACCCTCATTAATTCATTATCTAGGTGCAATATTTTGATGAATTGCCTATTCAGTAAAGGTTTACTTTTCAAATCAAGATTTTACAAAATTGAAACTTAAAAAACAAAACATTTGGAATAATTATCCCCATCACAAAAATATTTTCATCTTACAAAAATAATCATGACAGGATTCCCATTTAATCTATGAGAATTACTTAGATATGAATAAAAAGCACTTCTGTGTTAAAAATGCAATATGAGCTGCAAAAACAAAACCAGTTTCTATTACACAATTGCATCATGCAAGGCAAATGAGTATGTATCCAAGTAATCATTCAGGCTTCCTTATGAAAAAGTCTACAGTAGTTTAATCTGTGTAGAAATAAAATTCACCCATATAAACTGAAATAATCACATTGCACTCAGACATGTAAAAACCAAACTCTAAGAAAGCACTGAACCGTATTTCTAAACATTTCACTGTAAAATACTTACTAAAATATGTTTGCAATATGGATATACATATGATTCTGTACTTTAGCCTAGTAGTCAAAATAGTTCAAATCAGTGATGAATAATATTTTACTATATTTCCTACCATGTATGGAGAATTTTAGGATCATTTCATTTAAATAATTTCTTTGTTTTTGCCCAGCATTAGCTGGGTGTATGATGCCATAAGGGAAAATTATGCCAATTATTGTGTTAAAGAAAATTTGTTGGCTTACTTTTGGAGCTGAATTTTTCATTTACTTTTTCACCATGAATATAACAAACTCTTCATAATCACCCCTTGCTGCCAAGCATTTCCTGCCCTCAGACTTTCCATGCGAATATGTATAGATCAATCCTTAAAGTGTTATTTTATTAACATGGAGTAAGTTTAATACACTAAAATAGGTTCAAAGTAAGAAATCTAATCAAGTTTAGCGGTACCTTTCAAGCCTCTCACCCTTCTCTGCTGAGAGAAACCATTCAAAGCGAATGGTGGGAAAACAATCACTCTTAAGTGGATTGTGGGATTCACTAAGGCACCTGAGATGCTACATGTTACAAGAATGTTACTAATTCCAAATTGTTATCAACACTCTGCCTGGCTTCTGCATCCTTTATCCAGCATCTCAGACATTTGTGAATTAAAGGGTTTTTTCCTAATATTTTATCCTCCAATTCTTTGTATTTGCTATTTCCAATTGTCAGTACTTCTTTGGGGGAGAGGGCATAACAAACCAGAGTACCTACAACCTAAGAACAAAAAGGATGTGAACAACATTCCAGGCAAACTATTTTACAACAATCTTACAGATTTTTATGGAAGGCTACACTACTACTCCGCATTTATTGAAGGATTCTTTCATGAATTATTGTAATGGTAATGCCATAAGCAAAATTCTCTGTTCAGGGACTAGGTATCTTATTCAACACGTATGCCATTATCTCCAGACCTGTTGATTCTTCCTTTTCAGAAGAGCAAGCCTGTATTCACCACCACATAGGGATGAATGAAATTCCTTCATGCAACTTGGCTAGTCTGTGAGGAATTTCTTGCAAAATTCTATGACACATGCTAAACTGAGACATCAAGAAAAATATTCAACAGGAAATAAGTCATGTAATGCTTCTATTTGTTTTAAAGGCTATTTTTGGCTTTGGTCTAGTGTTTTCTGGTCATTTTTGTCCCTGTCAAAAGTGCAATCTTGTGCAAAAAGTTTCTTCCTAGACACAATCCTAGCCAGAAGAACTACGATTCCTCTCATCTACAGAGGTTCAGCAATGGCCAGGGACCCAGCTCCATTGGCCTAGGGCTTCCATGGTCTTTGGAGACATAGACCTAGCAATGTTCACACCAGGAGGTGAGTACACTCAGTAAGGAATGACTTGGTGAGTTCAGGAGTCAGTGGGTTTGTTTAGGGAGTGAAAAGTGCATGGTGGGTATTCAATAAATGCTTATTGAATAAATTGAAGGAATGAAAATAAAGGAATAAATGAATGAACAGTTGATAGTGAAAGCAAGTAAAAGCAAAATGTGTCCAGGACTGCAAAAGCAACAGGACTTGTCATAACAAGGCAGCCAGGAGGTCTCAAAGAGAACCAAGGACTTGGCAGGAAAAACAAACAAACACGAATGACCAAAATAATGCTGAATCAAAAACACCCTGTGATATATCTTCTCACAGACTGGGCCTCTAGGTAGTGAACAGTAAGCTCTGTGAGGTCTGGCCACCCGTGACAGCAAAACATAATAATAATGAACTCAGTTCTTAATCTATGCTAAATATTGTGCTAAGTGCTTTACATAAATTTTCTTTTTTAATACTCACAACTCTAAGTGGTACCTATTATTGTTACTACCCCCATTCTACAAATTGAGGATACTGAGGTTTAGGGAAATTAAGAATAATAAGGCTGGGTTCAGTGGCTCAGTCTGTAATCCCAGCACTTTGGGAGGCCAATGCAAGTGGATTGCCTGAGCCTACAGGTTTGAGACCAGCCTGGGCAATTTGGTGAGACCTCATCTCTATAATAAACAAAAAAAATTAGCCAGGTGTGGTAGCACACCTGTATTTCCAGGTTACTTGGAAGGTTGAGGTAGAAGGATCACTAGAGCCCAGCAGGTCAAAGCTGGGGTGGTCGTGAGTGTGCCACTGTATTCAAACCTGGGCTACAGAGTGAGACTCCAACTCAAAAAAAAAAAAAAAAAAAAGAATAACATGCCCAAGATTACTTGAGTAGTAGGTAGTAGAACTAAGACCCCAATTCAAGTCTATTGAAGTTCAAAGTCCATGATCTCAATCACTATATTACTCTGCCTCCTCTGTCTATTCCCACTGTTTAGCAGAGTACCTGGCCTGTCATAAACACTTGGTAATATTTGTTGAATGGATGGAGTAGTGTGGGATTATGCCACTATTATAAAACTGAGCAAATTCTTGACAATCTCACTAATTCCTAAATGTGTACTCATGGTCTTATAATGTTTTAGAAGCTAATAGGTGTGTCCTTAAAGGTCTCAAATTCCGTTCTTAATGTCATTCCCCACAAGCTAGGATAATATAATGTTACTATTATCACCATTTTTCAAGTACCAACATACTTTATACAGAACATATATTTAGATCCAAGATCTTTTTCAAATCTAATTAGTGTGATCTACATCCTGCTTTTACATCTCTTTTGCATGTTGAATCATCTCTGAATCTAATGTTCCTTTTAATCTATAATTGCTGAGACACAGACATTATGTGTTTTGTAGACTTTCATGGTTAGAAAGGGCTTTGGTGATACATCTCCAAACATTTTGTTTTACCAATAAGAAAGATGCCTCGAAATAATAATTTCAAAATAACTTTGTTATTTGGAATACTTGTTCTGTGCCATGTGCTTCTCATCTATTCTTAACAGTCTATTGAGGTAGATACTATTACTAACTAATTAGTTATTGCTATTACTAACCCAATTTTGCAGGGAAGAAAACTGAGGCATGGTGATTTGTTCACACGGTTAGTAGGCAGCAGAGTCAGAATCTGAATCTCGGTCCATCCAGCTTTAAACCTGAGCTTTTATTCCCATACATGATATGGCCAAGGTCACTTGGTATCTCAGAGACTGAGCTGAGACTAGAACTCAATTCTATTGCTTTCCAGATCACTCTTTACTTCATTATACTACTTTGTTTTCATTCATGTTTTTAAGTTCGCTAATATTTCTTAAAGAAGTTACAAGGCTGGCTCGATGGCTCACCCTGTAATCCCAGTAGTTTGGGAGGCCAAGGCGAGTAGATTGCCTGAGCCCGTGGGTTCAAGACCAGCCCGGGGAACGTGGCGAGACCTCGTCTGTACAATAAATCAAAAAATTAGCCAGGCGTGGTAGCCGCACCTGTAGTTCCGGCTACTTGGAAGGCTGAGGTGGAAGGATTGCCAGAGCCCAGCAGGTCGACACTGGGGTGGTCGTGAGTGTGCCACTGCATTCCAGCCTGGGCAACAGAGTGAGACTACAACTCAAAAAAAAAAGAAAAAGAAGTAACAAAACATTTTCAACAGCCCCCAAGGTATTCCTAGAGGAATGTAGGTTCTCCAAGCTCCCGTTAAAGAGAGAATGAATCTATTTTTTTCTGGAATGAACAGTGACCCATCCCTAGAGAAAGAAGCAACACTTACATAGATAATGGAGAGAACTCCATTATAATTTTTGGTTGAAACGTTCAGCACAATCTTTAGCTGTGAGACCAGTACTTGGAAGGCAGCAGCTGTTGTGAATCCGCCAACCAAGGGATCTGCCAAGTACCTCACAATGAATCCAATCTGCAAACCTCCAAATATCAACTGGGATAAGAAGGAAGGAAAAATTAAATGTTTGCCTGAGAGAAAAAACCAACTCTCTGGAAATATTAACAAATTAAACTTAACACCAATTAAAACACTGGTAGCCTGACTGTAGCACAAAGATACTTGTAGAGAACAAATTTGAATTTCTTAATGCTCTATCTCTCCCCTCCCCTCCACCATGCTAAAATCCAAACACCATGTTGCATAATAAAAACTTTGAAGCACTTCTATATATGTACTAAGAAAAGCAAGAATTGTGTAAATTATTTCTGTGACTTTCAGCCCATGACTCCGCTCACCAGAACACTTTTTTCTCCTTTATATGAATCCTCAATTGAATCACACATGTTCTTCTGTGCTTTTTTTCTGTCTCTGACTTTGATGATAAGAGAGCCTTAATAAGTGGGGTCTTGCTGACTATTTTAGCCTCTGACCTAAAACAATGCAATTTAGAAAATAACTTTGGGTTCCAGGAAAGTACTTCGTTTTGCTTTTAGAAGAGTCTTGAAGTCTACATGCTTTAAAGTTAATTTCAAATAAAATTGACACCAATCTATATTTTACTTGTAAGTCCATTACCTGTATGATTCCAACCAAGAGAGTAAGGGTGCTCGCAATCAACACTCTTGCTGTGTCTCTAGCTGTGGCGTCTACCACGGTAGTATTTAATGCAGTGCCATTACTGCTGGATATGAGAAAGTGCTCGTCGGGGGCCATGCTCAGAACAACAGATCCCACCATTAAACTGACCACTGGAAAAGGTCCTGGGGAAAAAAGTCTCTAACAATTAATCAGTTATTAATTAGAAATGTTGGTGTGTCTACATAGGATTTGAAAGATGTATAAAATAATTAGCTGTGACTAGGAAAATATGGCTTGTTTATAAAAGAAGCTAAAAGCAGATGTCTCAGGGCATTCATGACCCAGAAATGAGTGAGAGGGACTTGTAAGTAGGGAGATGTAACACAGCATTTAGGATGCTTCATGGGTACATAGGAAGGACATCTAACCTATCTGTGCATGATCCTCATGTGTATGGGGTGCAGACGCAGGGATGAGAGTTGTCAGGAAAGGTTTCCTGGCAGAGGTAGCATATAAATTGAGTTCTGCTGGGTGTGGTGGCTCATACCTGTAATCCCAGCATTTTGGGAGGCAGAGGTGAGAGGATTGCCTGAGCCCAGAGGTTCAAGACCAGCCTAGGCAACTAGGCAAGCCCTCACCTCTATAAAAACATTTTAAAAATTAGCCAGGCATGGTGGTTTAAGCCTATAGTTCCAGCTGCTTGGAAGGATGAGGTGGAAGGATCACCTGAGCCCAGCAGGTTGAAGCTGTGGTAGCTATGAGCATACCAGTGCACTGTAGCCTTGTGATAGAGTGAGACTCTGACTCAAAAATAAAAAATAAATAAATAAAATAAAATAAATTGAGTTCTTACTTGTTTCCATTTTTATTCCATATAATATCATTGATTTCCTAGAGTGTATAATGTCCTGATCTCTGTGGATCTGAGTCCCTTGATCAATATCACGGGATTCAAATTAGGATAAAGAAATAGCAAAAGGAGTATTTGTTTTTTTCCTGTTTGCAATACAAGTAACTTTTTCCTATCAAATGCCAATCTGTAAGAGTCTATGTTTTTAAAAAGTCCTTTTTTCTCTCAGCAACTGTTTCCTTCACTGCTGATATTTTTATCCATGATGATAATGATGATCCTATCCTTTGATCATAAAAGGGTTTATGGTCAGGAAGACTCAAAACCCAAACCCAGTCACCTGGAGTATCTAAATGTATAGCCCATGTCCCTCATCTCACCAAGCATTCTATACTAATGCATTCTCCAAAATGAGAAGTTCTTTCAATCAATAATGTCCTTCTGGTCTCCTTCTCTAGACAAGACAATACGATAGACACTGGAGGAATTACAACTAAGGATAAGGACATGCGTTGGGGATAGAGTAGAGGGTTGTATTTGTTTCAAAAGGATAATCTAGGTAGATGTGTCTAGCCAGCAGATGGATGTACAAAATTATTCCTAGCATAAATGTCAAAGTCACAAAATAGCAGTAAAACATCCATTTACTAGAACATCCTAGCAAAAGAGAATCCAAATTTTAGAAATGGCAGGAAAACTTTTTATAAACCATACCAAGAAAGAAAGCCAAGTTGAGCTTCTAAATTGTTTTGGCAAGATTTTGCCAGTCTTCAAAATAAGTATGACTCAAAATAAGTATGATATTTAATGAAGTAATAAATATGTATTTGATGAATATAATTCAGTGAATGCTAAGTTAATCTGGTAAACTGGTAGGTTCAAAGATCTTGTGAGATTTTTTTCCTTTCATTTTATATTCTTGAAGAGAACACTTTCTAAATATGGAGTCAAATTTATTACATTTTTTAAAATGGAAACATGGTAGATTTTGCAGATAGGTTATAATTTTCAGTCTTTCCTTCCTTTTTGAGTTGGTGTCTCACTTTGTCGCCCAGGCTGGAGTGCAGTGGCATGCTCTACGTCACCCCAGCATCCATCTTGCTGGGCTCTGGCGATCCTTCCACCTCAGCCTTCCAAGTAGCTGGGACTACAGGCACACGCTACCACGCCCAGCTAATTTTTGATTTATTGTAGAGACAATGGCTCACCAAGTTGCCTGGACTGGTCTCAAACCCTCAGACTCAGGCAATCCACTCGCCTCGGCCTCCCAAAGTGCTGGGATTACAGGCTGAGCCACCGAGTCCAACCCAATTTTCAGTCTTTCCATTTTCTTCTCTTCATTAAAGAATTTATGCATAAAGCTAACTCACATCATTGAATAGGAAAAGTAAGCACTAAAGTCCCATTTCCCTGAAAATTATTAACAAAGATATAGAAGCATAATGCACAAAATATAGTTAAACACTAAGCATGAACAAATATAATTATAAAATATGCTTATACTTACCAACTGAGATATGTCTTGATGTTCCAAAGATAAAATATGTCAGGATAGGAAAAAATGCAGAGTAGAGACCATATCCAATAGGAACTGCAGCTAGTAGAGCATAGGCCATCCCTGAAAGTACACCCAGAACAATTACACTCACAAATAAAAGTTACGGCATACAGATGGTCCCCAACTTAGGATGGTTCAACTTATGATCTTTTACTTTATGATGGTACAAAAGTGATATGTATTCAGTAGAAATCATACTTTAAGTACCCAAACAACCGTTCTGTTCTTCATTTTCAGTACAGTATTCAACAAATCACATGAGATAGTCACACTTTATTATAAAACAGTGCTTGTGTTAGACGATTTTGCCCAACTGTAGGCTAAGGTAAGTGTTCTGAGCATGTTTAAGGTAGGTTGGGATAAGCTACAATGTTCTGGGTGTTAGGTGCACTCTTGACTTATATTTTCAAGTTATGATGGGTTTATTGGGATGTTGCCACATGCCAAATAGAGCACTTGCTTTTCAACTGCACAAAGAAGGGCTTTTTTCATAGAAATCCTCAAGCTAAAGCTTCAACACATCAGTCCGTCTTGAATGGTCTCCTTATTTTGAACACAGACTATGGCTATGCTAAAATGCAGACTAGGATCTGAATCACCTGGGATAGTGATTGAGTCTACAAGCATCACTTGCTCAAATGAATTGACTCAATTGATCAGTAATGTAGTCATCTACTGATCAGACCAGTGGGAAAAAACAATTAAGTCAGTTGTTGATTAAAAACTTGGTTAGGGCTGGGTGTGGTGGCTCAAACCTGTAATCCCAGCATTTTGAGAGGCTGAGGCAAGAAGATTGTCTGAGTCCAGGAATTCGACACCAGCCCGGGCTACTTGGTGAGACCTCGTCTCTACAACATATCAAAAAATTAGCAGGACACGGTAGTGCGCGCCTGTAGTTCCAGTCACTTGGAAGGATGAGGCAGAAGGATCCCTGAGCCCAGTGAGTCGATACTGGGGTGGCCATGAGCATGCCACTGCACTCCAGCCTGAGAGACAGAGTGAGACTCCAACTTAAAAAAAAACTTGGTTAGGCCAGATGCAGTGGTTCATGCTTATAATTCTTTGGGAGGCCAAAGTGGGAGGGTGTGAAGCCCAGAGTTGAGACCAGCCTGGGCAACATAATGAGGCCCCATTTCTGAAAAAAAAAAAAAAAAAAAAAATTAGCTGAGCATGGGGGTATGTGCCTGTAGTCTTAGCTATGTGAGATGCTGAGGCAACCAGATTGCTTGAGCCCAGGAATTCAAGGTTAGAGTAAACTGTGATTTCACCACTACACTCCAGCTTGAGTGACAGAGTGAGATCCTGGAAGGACACAGCAAGAAGTTGAATCTCACCAGAAACTGAATCTGCAGGCACTGTCATGTTGGAGAAATAATTTTCTGTTGTTTAAATAAATGAATGAATCAATAAATGAATGTCAAAAAATAGGATGGCAGGTTGGGCACAGTGGTTCATGCCTGTAATCCCAGCACTTTGGGAGGCCAAGGCAGGAGGATCACTTGAGCCCAGGAGTTCGAGACCAGCCTGGGTAACATAGTAAGACCTTGTCTCTAAAAAAATTAAAAAATAAGCCAGGTGTGGTGTGCACACCTGTAGTCCCATCTACTAGGGAGGCTGAGGTGGAAGGATCACCTGAGCCCAGGAGTTGGAGGCTGCGGTGAGCCGTGATCATTGCCACTGCACTCCGTCCTGGGCATCAGAGTGACACTCTGACTTAAAAAAATAAACTAAAATAAAATAGGACAGCAGACACTTCGCAGCTGCAAATAAAGATACCACTGAAAGGCCTGCATTGATCTTTTGCTGCCTAATGGAAATTTTTTTAAATAACAAAATAAAAAAAATCCCCTAATTCTTAGCAACTTCCTGGCTTCCCAGTAACTTGAGCCTGGTGAGTTTTTCCACTTATCCTCAGCTGTCTGGCCAGTGGGTACATCACAGACCTTGTCATCCCTGGAAATCCCAACTTTGAGCCTCCCTTTCTCCAGCTACAGCTCACCTACTCCAAAATCCTTATTGCCACATAGCTTTGTCATCATGAAGCTTCTAATCCCTTCACAGATCCACTTTGTCCCTATCCTTGGCACACTCGTGTCTTGACTTCCCTCCTAACCCAGCACAGATTCCATGGAACTTTGCAAATTCTCAACTCCTGTGTTTCACTCCCTCTCTCCTTTTCTTGTCTGGCAAAATCCCAATCTGACTGACCCCAAACATCCACCTTTTCCATGTCAGCCTTCGAGCAGCTGGATAAACTAGACAGCAGGCATCTGCATTTGGGTTAATCAGTTTCATGTAAAATGTGTGATCACAAGTCTCAGAGGGTAATTCAACTGTGCCTGGAAATCCCATTACATTTCCTCAGGAGGTGTGCTGTTCCTCTCTCTGAGACAAACCTTCCAAGCTCCCTACTTACTTCAGACTGCCCAATCCCTTCTCCACCAGACCCAATGTTAAGTCTTACACTGAACAGAAAACACGGAATCCATAAGAAGTGCTCTCAAGTTGCTATTCATCAAAATTTCAAACTTCTCTGCTTCTGCACCATTTGGGCTGTTTATGTTCCTTTGAAAATGAAAGAAATGAGGGGCAAAGTGGCTCTATCCATGCCTGTAATTCCAGTACTTTGGGAAGTCAGGGTGGGACGATTGCCTGGGTACAGGAGTTTAATACTAGCCTGGGCAACATAGCAAGACCTCATCTCTACAAAAATGAAGGGAAAAAAACAGCTGGGCATGGTCACTCATGCTTGTAGTCAGCTGCTCGGTAGGCTGAGGCAGAAAGATCGCCTGAGCCCGGGAGGTTGAGGCTGCAGTGAGCTGTGAGCGTGTCACTGCACTCCAGCCTGAGTGACTGAGTGAGACTCTAACTGGGGAGAGAAATGAAAATGAAAGAAATATCCCTCTTCCCTTTAAGGAGTAGTTCTCCCAGTCCTGTTCTTAAGCCCTTGCATACTGGCCCTCCTTCACTACTTTGCTTCTGGTTGTTTCATCTCTACAACTTGCCCTACAGATCTCTTTCTACTATGTCATTCCTACCAATTCCTACAATACTAGAACACATTTCTCCCTTCACTTGACCTTAATCTCTGATCTTCCTCCAATTCACAACAAAACTTCTTAAAAGCAGTCTAGGCCGGGCTCCATGGCTCAGTCTGTAATCCCAGCACTTTGGGAGGCCGAGGAGAGTGAATTGTCTGAGCATGTGGGTTTGAGACCAGCCCGGGCAACTTGGAGAGACCTCGTCTCTGCAATAAATCCAAAATTAGCTGGGCATGGTAGCATGTGCCTGTAGTTCTGGCTACTTGGATGGCTGAAGTGGAAGGATTGTTGGAGCCCAGCAGGTCAATGCTGGGGTGGTCGTGAGCATGCCACTGCACTCCAGCCTGGGCAATGGAGTGAGACTCCAGCTCAAAAAAACAAACAAAAAAGCAGTCCATAATCCTTCATCATAACCAACCCCTCTGGATTATTTGACACTGTTGCCCTTTTTTTTTTTTTTTTTTTTT
>NW_007223631.1:301133-306563 GCF_000164805.1 Carlito syrichta | reverse complement strand
TTTTGATTTATTGTAGAGATGAGGTCTCGCCAAGTTGCCCAGGCTGGTCTTGAATCCCTGAGCTCAGGCAATCCTCTTGCCTCCACTTTCCAAAGTGCTAGGATTACAGCCATGAGCCACCACACCCGGCCTAGTCCCCACTCTTTTAAATATCACCTCTAAAGTGATGCTTTCTGGATTTTTATGTCTAGCCCAGACCTCTCTTCGGACTTCCCCACTTGTAGTAGCTCCAATTTTCTATTTAGCATCTCCACTTAGATGTCTCACATACATCTCAAACTTAGCCTGCCCAAAAGGAAACTCTTGATTTTTCATCCCAATCCTGCTACTCAGCCCATCTTTGCCATTTAAATAAATGATATAACCATCTACCTGTTGTTCAAGCCAACAACCTTTCATCCACACTCATCGGTATGCGTCAGTGATCCTTGCTGCAAAATAGAGTTTGCAGCACTTTCTACATCTTGCCTGCTCTGGTTCAAGCTGACACACCGGACCTTCCTCTGATTTGCACCATTGTCCCTACAGAGCTATGAATGGGGTAAGACAAGTGAAGTGGTCAGGGCACAAGATTTAATGAGGCACCATGAGAGTGTGCGCCTCTCTCACCTCATCCTAATCCCAGTCCTGCCTGACTTTATCTCATGGTTTCCCCACCACCCTCCACTGCATCATCCACACTAGAATTCTTCCTGCTTCTCCTTTGAAAATACTAAGCTCTTTTTGGCCTCAGGGCACCTTTACCTGGTACACTCTTCTTTCTGCTTAGCACATAAGACTGCCTCCTCTTATTCTCTGGTCTACTGACTAAATTTTACCTCTTTGGTAAGGTCTTCCTTGATCGTTGTATTTAAAATAAGCTTTCTTATCTCAAACTAATTCTTCTTCCAGCAATATTGAATCCACCGCAATGGATATTGCAATCTGTAATAATTTTTCTATTTTTCTACTTAACTCCCATCCCAACCACTCAAAATGAGCTCCATGAGGTCAGTACCTGTGCCTGTAAGTAAACCAAACCACTGAATCTGCACAGCTGAATATCTGGCATACAGAATTAATCTATAAATATGTATTAAATGAATGATAAATGTATGGATGACCCAGATAAACCCCCCAGAAATTCACCTTAGATAACTTTTTAGGAATAATGCTTCTGTAAAAACATATTTACAGAACACAGAGTAAGGAACTACTTTAATGTATATATACATTAAAGTTGTAGAAATTAGCTGGGTGTAGTGACTCATGCCTATAATCCTAACACTTTGGGAGGCTGAGACAAGAGGATTGCTTGAGCCCAGGAGTTTGAGACTAGCCTGGGCCACATAGTGAGACCTCATCTTTACAAAAAATAAAAATTAGTCAGGCATGATGGTGCATGCCTGTAGTCCCAGCTACACAGGAGGCTGGAAGGATCACCTGAGCCTGGAGTTCTAGATTGTGGTGAGCTATGATTATGTCATTGCACTACAGCCCAGGCAACAGAGTGAGAGCCCTACTCACAAAAAGAATTTAAAAGACTGTAGAAATTAGACACTGGGTTTAAATCCAGTCAAATCTCTAACACCAGCTTTATGATTACTTAAGCAAGATTTAATAGATTTCCCATCTATTGAAAAGGAGATAATAGTATCTACCTAGTAAGGCTGTTGTGAGAATTAAATGTAAGAATGGGCCAAGAACCTTACTTATCATAGTGTCTGATGTGTATTAAACCAAATGAATTCTTATAAAATACTTGTCTATGAAAACTGAGATGACATTCATCTTTCATATATAAAGATGATTCATTATTAGTTCATTCAACTTAAGTCATCTTTACTAAATATGCCACCCATTATGTGTCAGTTTCTGTACTAGGTACCTGCTAAACAAACATGAATTAGGCATGGTTCATGTGCCCTAGGAGTCACAGGTTGTTGACATGTCACAGCTGTTAGAGCCTACTGTGTAGAACACTTAGCATGGTTTAACCTATGCACTGCACAGCCCTATCCTGTCTCTCTCCCGTCCACCTGTGTGACTGAGAACTTGCTTGATCAGGCTGAGACTTCACACTGGGGCCACAAAACATCTCCCTTCTCTGTGGAATTCCATCTGGTCTGCTCTGAGTAATCTTGAGAGCTCCACAGTCAAATTTTAGCACAAACATTGCTCAACATTTATTACGAGCTTCTGAAATAGTCTATTTTTAAGCTGTCCCCACCCCACTCTGCTTCCCATCACTTGGCAAACTCAGACATGGCCGTCAGGGAAATTCAGCTTTGACAACTCAGCTTCCAGGAAGTCATTCCTGGGTTGTGTTTGCCTCAACTGCACTCCCTGTGCTGGCAATGTTACCCCTGCCACAGCCCTTATCACCCTGGATTGTTATCATCTATTTCCTCATTGGACTATAAACTCCTTGAAAGTAAGTGGTGCATCTTATTCACGTCAGCATGCCTAGTGCCTGGCACATCCTAGGTGCTCCATACAATTGTAATAAATAAGCAAGATTTCTGCTTTCATGGTTCAGGGTCTTTGTAAGATTGGGCAGGGTGGTAGAGTGTCAAAAACAAGATGGTGGAGACTATATGGATAGAATAGAATACCCATACTGCTATGCACCAACTGTGCAACAGATGTCTAAGATGCTCATGGAAATATTATGGTATGAAGCCAGTTTATTAAAAAAAAAAAAAAAAAAAAAAAAAAGCCAGGCATGGTGGCTCACACCTGTAATCTGAACACTTTAAGAGGCCGAGCAGGAGGATTGCTTGAGCCCAGGAGTTCAAGACCAGCCTAGGCAACATTGTGAGACCTCATCTCTACAAAACAAAAAACAAAAAATTAGCCAGTCACAGTGGCACACACCTGTAGTCCCAGCTACTCAGGAGGCTGAGGCCAAAGGATCACCTGAGCCCAGGAGGTTGAGGCTGTGGTGAGTCATGAGTGTGCCACTGCACTCCAGCCTAGGTGACAGAATAAGACCCCAACTCACAAATAAAATAAAAATAACCACCTATGTTAGAATATTTCCCAGAAGATTAAAATAAGAAGATACTATTAAAAAAAAAAAAAAAGAGGAGGGCAGAAAAAACACTCATGTGTAGTCCAGGATAAAAAAAACTTCCTTTTCTTTTAAGCCAGTTTCAAACTGCAGGTCAAGATCCATGTGTAGAATATAAAATAATTTAATGGGGTGGAAACATCATTCTTAGAAAATAAGCAGAATAAAAATTGAACAGAATAATTTTTTTTTTTGAGTTGGAGTCACTCCTTCACTCAGGCTGGGGTGCAGTGGCACACATGCTCATGGCCACCCCAGCATGGACCTTCTGGGCTCCAGCGATCCCTCCACCTCTGCCTTCCAAGTAGTTGAAACTACAGAAGCGTGCTATCACACCTGGCTATTTTTTATTTTATTGTAGAGACGAGGTCCTACCAAGTTGCCCAGGCTGGTCTCAAACTTATGGGCTCAGGCAATCTACTCGCCTCGGCCTCCCACAGTGCCGGGATTACAGGCTAAGCCATCGAGCCCAGCCCAGAATAACTTTTTAAAAAACAGTGTATCACTTGTAGTGAGGAAATATATTTGAGAAAACTTTAGCTATGTGGGGACAGATCACGATGTAGCATATATTTCTTGCTGTGAGTTGTGGTCAATAAAAATTGGGAAGCCACTGCTTAGTGTGTGCTTCTAAGCTGAAGTCACACAGCCGGAGGAGTAGCAGTTTTCCAGGAAGAGAACTCTGGGGAAGAGGAGAAAAGAGGTGGCTCTTTCCATTAAGGGGCTCTAGAGGAAAGATGAAAGCCTTGGAGGATGAACAAACATCTGGTATAACCCATGGTTGCTGGGGAAAAGTTTTGAACTGCTGCTGGGGACACAGTCAATCCATCACCATCTTACCTTGCAGTGTGCCCACTAGCCCCGTGCTAACTCCCGAAATGATATCACTCAGTAGCCATTCCTTGATTCGGTATTTGGGGAGCCACTCCAAGATGGGCAGGAAAGTCTTTAGCACACCAAAGGCTCGCTTTCTCGAACAACTGTCCAAAAGAGCAAGAAACCAGGGTTTCCAATCCAATCTCAGTCATGACCAATTGCAAATCACAGAGTGATAGACTGAAATCTGTGGTGTTTATAACTCTTGAGAAAAAGGATAAGGATTTCACAGAAAATACTAACACTGAAGTGCTCACCATGCCTTTGTCAAAAATTGTATCTATCCTTTTAAATGCACTGTACTAGAAAACACAGGATTAAGTGTCCCACCTCTCCCTCACCTTTTTAATCCTCTAAGAAAATATCTCTACACAAGAACCCATTTTCTGGTCCAGCCAGGGACTGAGCAATGTGGAGTCTTTAAATAGAGATTAGTTTTTAGACTCCTAACCCAGGTGCTGTCCACTTATTATTACTATTCTTAAAGGAAAAATAAACACATTCAGTATATTTTCGCAGCACAAGCTTGGAGCCAGTTGTCAAAAAAAATCTTAACATGATGAATGTATACTTTGTACCCTGCTACTTCATATTTTAAAAATTCAACAAATATCAAAAGCAGGTGTATATTATTTGACTCCTGTTTTGAATTGTTTTTAAACTATGACATTTATGAGACAATTGGAAATGTTAGCAATAACTCCACTTTTGACATTAAGGAATTATTTTTAAAGCGTGATAACAGAATGTGGTTATATTTTTAAAAGATACACACTAACTATACACATACAAAAAGATACACTTATGGGATTTGCTTCAAAATAATACTGGAGAGGGAGCAAGTGTGTGACAACAGGGGCCACAAACTTAACCTTGAGTTGATCGTTGTTGAAATTGGGTGGGGGGGAGGGAGGATCACTATACTACAATGTCTGTGTTTGCATATATTTTGAAATGTTCCATAATAAAAGTTTTTTAAAAGAAAATCTGGCAATGCATTGACTGTTCTCTAAGTTCCTTAAGTGGTATCTAATTACGGACAGCACATCTGGGTTTAGAGGCGGGTCGTGTCTCTCCCGAGGGGTCCCACGGACCGGCGGTGAAGGACTTGGGGCACTGCGCGCCCGCCTGTGGTCTAGCGCTCATTCCAGGCCTCAGCTGAAAGGTATCAAGAACTCCTGGTCAGGTGATGGACTCACCCATCATCTCTTATAAACGAGCCCCTGTCTCTTCCCTTTCCTCAGACTGGCCCTCACAAGAAGATATAGGGACTAACTGTACCACGAAGAGGCACTCCACGTTTCCTCGAGAGAGGACCACGAGAGACGGGGCTCCCGAAACCCACTCTCCCCAAAGGTGAGTCTCCCAGATAAGAGCCCACTTTGGGCCCGAGGCTGACGCAGCCACCCTCCGACCAGCAAGGGCGGCGTGGAGGGCAGGAGACCTAGAGTGGCGCCTCGCGGCGGGGAGGGGGGAGTGCACGGGAGGGGGAGCAGAAGGCG
>NW_007223631.1:291177-300577 GCF_000164805.1 Carlito syrichta | reverse complement strand
GCCCCTCGCCCGCCCGTCCTCGGTCATCGAAGCCTCCCCGGGAGGTAAGCCCGGGCCGGTGGCTGGGGCTGCATCCTGAGCGGCGGACTCACCTGTCGCTGCTGGCGCCCAGCTCGGAATGCCCCGGGGCCCGCCGCCCCGCCGCCTTTATAGCGCTCTCGGATGGCAGCGACACGGTTTATTTATGGAGCAACAGAGACACCTTGGTCGAAAGGAAAGACACACCGGCTGCGGTCTTGCCCTGCTGGTCCTATGGGGAAAGAAATCTTACCCCTCCCGCATTCTTTCCCTTTCCCGAACCGGGAAGGCTGAGAATCTTCCTGGCTGTCACGCAGGGGCCACCCGGATCCTCCTCACTCACTCCCAATTACTAACGCCGGCAGCGGGGTCAGGGGCGGGCCAGGCCCTGTGGGACTCGTTACAGGAGAGAGAGCCGGGCGCAGAGGAAGAGGCCAGCGGTGTCTGGCGCTGACCTTGACTCCTAGGTTGTGTGCTTCAGGGAATTCCACAGCCTGGCACAGGTGCTCGGACGAGGAGTGGAGCAGCGGCCAGTTTTCTATATTCATAAGTCTTTGGGGATCTAGAAAATCCTTTAGGAGTACTCAGTGGCTGAAGGCTATCGAGAGTTCATAATTTACTCATAGAGTTTAGATACATATTCTACACACCTTTGTCTGTATTTGTAATGTTTCACAAAGTCGGGCATCCAGATGACCCTTTTCTTACCTGGCTGACTCTTTGGTTCCGTCTTTTGTCTCACTCACCTGGACAGACAGGGAGGGAGAAGGAGCTGGATTAAACAGCAATCAAACTAGAAGTGGGTGGAGGGAGGTCGAATCTATCTTACCTCATAATGTTTTGTCTTCTGATGGCATGAATTTTGCTAAAACTGCCTAACCCCAGTTAGGCAGAAGGAAGGGTTTGGTAAACCAGAACATTCTCACCTGATTATCGATGTTCTGAAGTAAATACAGAAGAGGGTCCAAAATATGGACCTTTTTTACACTGACTTACCTTAAGTATACAGATTGTGATAATTCTACAAGCTCCCGGAAACAGAACTCCTCTCAGGAAAGCCCTAATGTAAATCCTGCCCTAATGTAAATCCTGCAAAATGGTACTCACCTAGTGTGGTTTTCTGAGAAGTGAATGTGCCAATAGCCTTCAATGGATCGTCAAAGACTTACTTGACTCAATGGAGTTAAGAACCATCGAAGAAGGAAACTGAAAAGAAAATACAGGTCTTGAACTCTGAAATTTTTAATCAACCTGCAGAGGAGAGGGAAGGAATCTGTTGTGTGTGTTTTGTGTATTTATGCCAGTGGTTCTTAACTAAGGGCTATCTTGCTCCCACGGGGCTGTGCCTGGAGACATTTTTGGTTGTCGCATGTGGGAAGATGCCATTGAGGTCTAGTGAGGAGAGGCCAGGGATGCTGCTAAATATCCTGCAATGGAGTTTGACATGCCTCTAAGATTTTGTATGTGATTTAAAGTGCTCATTTATTAATAAATTGCTAAATGTACTGAAGATATGAACCACTCTGTGTGTGTGTATGCGTGTGCGTGCATTTATTTATTTATATATTTATTTTCGACAGGATCTTGTTCTGTCACTTGTTCTGAGTGCAGTGGTATGATGACAGTTCACAGTAGCCTTGAACTCTTGGGCTCAAGTGGTCCTCCCATCTTAGATTCCGCAATAGCTGGGACTACAGACACATGCCACTGCACCCAGCTAATTTTTGTTATCCTTTGTAGAGACAGGGTCTCACTATGTTGCCCAGGCTGGTCTTGAACTCCTGGGTTCAAGTAATCCTTTTGCCTCAGTCTCCCAAAGCACTGAGATTACAGGTGTGAGCCACCATGCCCAGCCTGCATTTCTTTTTCTTTTTTCTTTTTTTTGAGTTGGAGTCTCATTCCATTGCCCAAGCTGTACATGCTCATGGCCACCCCAGCGTCGACCTGCTAGGCTCAGGCAATCCTCTCACCTCGGCCTCCCAAAGTGTTGGGATTACAGGCTTGAGCCACTGTGCCTGGTCTTGCATTTATCATAAGTAGTACAGTATTGTGAAATGTAAATTCAACGCCACTAGAACGGAGATAAGTATTTTTTTGACATAGACTCGAAAGTATGCACTCTATACCTCCTCATGCATACCTTCAAGGTACAATCAAGACCTTATCTCTTTCATAAACATTCTGTGATGTTCTCGTTCAGAATTAATCCAAGTCCTTTTCTGGATTCTCTTGACACCTTATCTGATCCTCTCTTAGGGAGTCTGTCATTATCTACCTTACTATCATAATTTTATTGACATACAAGTCTTATCTCCCTCATTCTACAAACATTTCTTAAGGACAAGCACATGTCTCCTTCCAACCTTTATTCTTTTCTATCATGTTTTCCAAACAGACTTATCTATAGGCCAAGCATACTTTTTTTTAAACTAAAAATTACATATTAGTCTACAACTTTTTTTATGTTCAGTTAAAACTATACCATGCTCATCAACAAGGGTACCTGCATGATCAATGTTTATATACCTAACCCGGAAATGTACCCCACATTTTTATAATAAAAATGTTTTTAAAAGACTATGCTATGAATATCTCTGGAGGTGAGCACATGTGGATTTTTCTTAACCCTGGCAATGGCTGTCTAGGATTCCAGAATATTAACTCACATCCATAGCTCCATAGTAACAAACGCATCTAGATGACTGACAACTCTTTATTGAATTAACTTAGAGGTATTCTGTGAAAACATAAATATGACCCATATTCCACTCTCATATGGATTTCTGCTCCCTGTACTTGTTATTGTGAACACTTTTAGTCTGGTCCAGTGAGTCCTGTGGACCACTGTGCATCAGAACTTGGCAATGGTTTGGTGGTGGTGGTCAGGATTCAGAGAATTAAGGAATGAGATAAAGGTGGCCAAAAGAAAGAGGAGAAAATAGACTTGATAACACCAGGAGTCAAAAGTTCAACTTCCCTTGGTGAAGAGAACTCTTCTTTGAAATGCATCTCTTGTCTGGGTGTGGTGGCTCATGCCTGTAATCCCAGCACTTAGGGAGACCAAGACAGGAGGATTGCTTGAGCCCAGGGGTTTGAGACCAGCCTGGGCAACATAGTGAGAACTTGTCCCTACAAAAAAAAAAAAAAAAAAAAGCCAGAGATGGCTCATACCTGTAATCCTAGCACTTAGGGAGGCCAAGGCAGGAGGACTGCTTGAGTCCAAGAGTTTGAGACCGGCCTGGGTAACACAGTGAGACCTTGTCCCTACAAAAAATCAAAATATTAGCTGGGTGTGATGACATCTGCCTGTACTCCCAGCTACTTGGGAGACTGAGGTGGAAGGATTGCCTGAGCTCAGGAAGTCAAGGCTGCCGTGAGTCATGATCATGCCACTGCAACTCCAGTCTGGGTGACAGAGTGAAACCCTGACTCAAGCAAACAAACAAACAAAAAAACCACACACACTTCATTCTATGTAAGAATTTGGTTCAATAATCACACTTTAATAAGTGCTGTGTGTATCTAGATGAAGATATTGCTTTTTTTCTCCCCAACCTAAATGACTTGGTACATGAACAGAATGGTGTCTCTGTTACAAGATTCTACGAGTATAGAAATTATTTTCTCACAGGTACAAAGCAGTGTGTCTGAATTTGGCTGTCTGCTTTTTTTAAAAAAAGATATGGGGTACAGCTCATTAGGTATACAAATGGTTATTATGCTGGTACCCTTGTTGAGGAGGTGTGCCCCCCACCCTTCCCTAGAAGTTTCCCACTCCTGCCAGTCCTGCCCCCGGCCTCTCCCAGCACATTTCCCGCTACTGCCAATCCCTTTCTTATAGTATGATAATCGCCCAAGGTACGCTTAGAGTGAGAACATGTGGTACTCAGTTCTTTGTTTCTGTGATAGATCACTCAGTATTGTAGATTCTAAGTCCATACACGTTGCTGTGAAGTTCATAATTTTGTCCTTTTTATGGCTGCATAATATTCCATCGTGTATATGTACCACATTTTTTTTTAACCAGTTCTCTTTCAATGGGCGCATGGTTGATTCCATGTTTTTGCTGTTGTGAATAACACTGCAATAAACATATGTGTGTGGGTATCTTTTTCATAGAGGGATTTGAATTTCTCTAGGTATATTCCCAGAAGGGAGATTGCAGGGTCATATGGGAGGTCAATTTTTAGATCTTTTAGAAATCACCAAACTGTTTTCCACAGAGGCTGTACTATTTACACTCCCACCAACAGTGTAGAAGCATTCTCTCTTTCCCTCATCCTCTCCAGCATCTGTTGTTTTTTGAGTTATCGATGATAGCCATCCTGACTGGAGTTAGGTGTTATCTCAGTATGGTTTAAATTTGCATTTCTTTGATGCTTAGTGAGGCTGAGCATTTTTTCATGTATCTGTTGGCTGCTTGTGTGTCTTCTTTTGAGAAGTATCTATCCATATATTGCCCACTTTTTAATAGAACTGTTTGTTTTATTCTTTTTGGCTCATTCGAGTTCCTTATAGATCCTAGATATTAGGCCTTTGTCAGATATACAGTTGGCAAATATTTCCCGGTTCTCTTGATAGTTTATTTGACTTTGCAGAAGCCTGTTAGTTTGATGAGGTCCCACTTGTCTTTCTTATCTCTTATGGCATGGGCACTTGGCTGTCTTTTGAAAACAGAAAAGAGTAGGAGGCAATAACAGCTTGCTCCTCCTGCCCAATTTATTTGTTATATTAAACACTTCAAGCCGGGCTTGGTGGCTCAGCCTGTAATCCCACGCCTTTGGGAGTCTGAGGTGAGTGGATTGCCTGAGCCCGCGGGTTCGAGACCCACCTGGGCAACTTGGCGAGACCTCACCTCTACAATAAATCAAAAAATTAGCTGGGTGTGGTAGTGTGCGCCTGTAGTTCCGGCTACTTGGAAGGCTGAGGTGAAAGGATCGCTGGAGCCCAGCAGGTCGAGGCTGCGGTGGCCGGGAGTGGCCACTGCACTCCAGTCTGGGTGACAGAGCGAGACTCCAACTCAAAAAAAAAAAAAAAGAAAGAAATTATTCGGGCCAGGTGCAATGGCTCACACCTGTAATCCCAATGCTTTGGGAGACTGAGGCAGGAGGGGCACTTGAGATCAGAAGTTCAAGACCAACTGGGCATCATACCAAGACCTCGTCTCTACAAAAAAAAAAATTAATTAGCCATGCGTGGTGGTGTGTGCCTGTAGCTAACTGAGGCTGTAGTCCTAGTGCAAGCTCGTAGTCCTTGGGAGGCTGAGGTGGGAGGAGTGCTTGAGTCTAGGAGTTGGAGTCTACAGTGAGCTATAATCATGCCACTGCACTCTAATTTGGACAACAGAGAGAGACCTTTTCTTTCTTTCTTTTTCTTCCCTCCTTCCTTCCTTCCTTCCTTCCTTTCTTTCTTTCTTTCTTTCTTTCTTTCTTTCTTTCTTTTTCTTTAATTTAAAATGTTCTCTAATTGCAAAAGAGTGCAACCACACAAATATTGCCAAAAGATTGTTTTCAAAAGCAACCTAGGTTCCGATTCTTATCACTTTTGATCTTTGCATTGTAATACTTGTCACTTATTTATTATGTTGGTTTTTTGTTTGTTTGTTCTGAGAGACAGAATCTTACTTTGTCTCCTAGACTGCAGTGCAGTGGTGCAGTCCTGGCTCACCACAGCCTCAACCTCCTGAACTCAAGTGATCCTCTTTTCTCAGCCTCCCAAGTAATTGGGACTACAGGCGCACCACCATGCCTGGCCAATTTTCAAATTTTTTTGCAAAGAGGAAGTCTCACTATGTTGCCCAGGTTGGTCTCAAACTTCTGGGCTCATATGATTCTCCCGCCTCAGACTCCCAAAGGCATGGGCCAGCAAGCCTGTCCTCATTTATTATTTTTTCATGTAGAATTGAATTGCATCACTTCTGTTAGGTGGAAGCATTTGGAAGCCACTGTTATACATATTTAAAATGGAAACACTGTTCACATTTCAGATTGGCATAGATGATCAATAGAAACCCTGAAAAAGTAATGGACAGAGAAAGTGGTTGTTTTCCCTGGGAAAATTTAACTCTAATCCTAAATTTAAGAGAGCACTTAATCTTTCACTTTTTTGGATATCTCCTTCTCTGAACAACTTTTTGGGCTTATTTTTAATAACCATCCAGTTTTGCACTAAATTATTTTCTATTTGTTTTCTGTATGTTACTTTATTTTCCTCTCCAGTTATAAGATATGCTCCTTAAGGACGTCAATGATATATGTCTTCTATGGTGTTTAAAAAAATAATACAGGCCTATTATAAATAGTATTAAGAAATAAGGCCTGCCTATAATAAATCATTTGGGCTCAGATGCAGTGGCTTATGCCTGTAATCCCAACACTTTGGGAGGTTCAGGCAGGAGGATCACTAGAGGCCAGGAGTTTGAGACCAGTCTAGGCAACATAGTGAGACTCTCATCTCTACCAAGAAAAAATTAATTAACTGGACGTAGTGGCACACACCTGTAGTCCTAACTACTCTGGAGGCTGAAGTGGGAGGCTTGCTTAAGCTGAGGAATTCACCACTGCACTCTAGCCTGGGCAACAAAGAAAAACTTCATCTCTAAAAAAAAATTTTTTTTTAATGAGAAAAGTAAATACAGCCAGGTGCAGTGGCTTACACCTGTAATCCCAGCACTTTGGGAGGTGAAGGCAAGAGGATTGTCTGAGCCTTGGGGTTCGAGACCAGCCTGGGCAACTTGGCAAGACCTTGTTTCTACAATAAATCTAAAAAAATTAGCTAGGTGTTGTGGCGCACGCCTGTAGTTACTTGGAAGGCTGAGGCAGAGGGATTGCCTGTGCCCAGTAGGTTGAGGCTGCTATGGCTGTGAGCGTGTCACTGCATTCCAGCCTGGGCGTCAGAGTGAGACATTGACTCAAAAAAAAAGAAAAAAGGAAAAGGAAAAAGGAAATCATTTGGAAAATATACTAATGTAAAAAATGAAAATGGCAACGACTTCTTATCCCATTTTCTAGATAATCACTAAGCATTTTGCTTATTTCTTCTTTTACCTTTTTTCTCCTATATACACATGTGTACATTTTAATTAAGTCAGATTATAATGCGGGTCTCTTTTTCTATCCCTACATAACACCTTGGCAAATTATGACAGTGTGGTAAGTCCTGGATAAATACTTATCAAATTATTGATCAGTTGGGCAACCCCCTTGGGTCCCCTCCCACTGTGGGAGCTTTGCTGTCCTCTCAGTAAATTCTGCTTTCAAAAAAAAAAATTATTGATTAGTTGATTGCTTAATGATGGGATCTTGAGAAATCATTGGGCAGGAGTGTAACTAATTTAAAAAGATGAAAATCCTTTTTTAAAAAACTCAAAAAATGAATTTTCTTGTAAACCTTATGTGACAGTCTACTCAACTTAAAACAACTTACAGTGCCAATAAAAATAAAACTCAGTAAATTTCTCAGGTAATGGAGGCAATTCTGCATTCTTTAACATGAATCCAAACTTGATATGTGGTTTAGCAAAGTTGCCTCTTGCTAGCATGATATAATGGCATAGCTTTCTTTTCCTTTTAATGTTTGTTTTAATGCAGATGTTTTCTTTTCTTTCTTTCTTTCTTTTCTTTTTTCTTTTCTTTTTTTTAGAGACAGGGTCTTACCTCAGGTCCTTCAAGTAACAAGGACTTGTCCAGTATCGCCGCACTGAGGCCAGTGCCACTGCACCTCGTCAATAATGGCGCTGTTTTCTAAGCAAATAATTTGAGGACCTTTCCAAGCTTTTTATTATTTAAGTGCATTTCACTTTCTAAGTTAATCTTGCATATTTTATCTCATGAACTCTGTGGTTTGTCAATGAAGGGAGAAAAGGGAAACCTGAGGGCTGTTTCAAGGAAATACTGATATGCTGTGTTACCATGAGTTATATGTTTAAGTATTCCTTTCATTCATTTAGCCATTTGCTCTTTGACTTATACATTTATTTATCCACTCAATGAGTATTTAGGAAGCTGCATACTTATTTTGGACATTATCGTAAATGTTGGTATGGCAGTGAACAAGTTTGACAAAGCTCTTGCCTTGGAAGGATTTATATTCTAGTGAGGGACAGTGACTGTCAGCAAATAGGTAAAGAAATCAGATAAGATTTTGTTATGATAGAAAACTTCGAGATAAATAAACAGAAGGATGAATAATAGAATTATCCATGGGAGCAGCACAGCACAGGGAGAGGGAGGGCTACTTTAGAGGAAGTGGTCAGGGAAGACTCGTTCTTTTTGCAGATACATGTTTGAAGAGAAAGCTGAGGAACCAGAAGGGGACAGCCTTCCTGGAAGAGGAAACAGCAAATGCAAAAACTCTGAGTCAGAAAGAGCTTGATGCACTTGACAAACAGAAAAGAGGCCCATATGACTACAATCTGCATATGTCAGGCCTGGGGCCAGGAAACTGGGAGTCCTCAATGTGCATGTGGCAATTAAAACCAGGCATTTAGGAGGAGAAGGGAGACAGCTGAAAGGCCAGCACCAAGCCCTCGGACAGCCCAATATTTATTTATTAGTATTCATTTTTGTACAGATGAGGCCTCACAATGTTGCCCAGGCTAGCCTCAAACTCCTGTGCTCAAGAAATCCTCCCACCTCAGTCTCCCAAAGTGCTAGGATTATAGGCGTGAGTCACCACATAGTGCAGTCCAGCATTTAGAGATTGCCTACAGGAGGAGGCTGAGGGGCCTTTTTTTTTCTGTAAAATGTAGAGAATCCTTGGACTCAGGCAGTGAGAAAAAAAAATCTCTAAAGTATTTTGAACTTGGAGAAATTCTACAGTTTTTTTGATGCCTACATCTTGTAATGACACTCGTAAAGGAAAAAAACCTTAATATTTTCAATTGTTTCTCATTATTACATGTGTAACTGGTAACTTTTGGTAACGGTGGCACCTTATTCTCACTAAGTTCTCCTTAGCTTTCAAGGATGTGGAGAAACATAAGGCCCGATTAGACCAGCATCAATTGGGTAAACTGGGTCAATTACATCAAAGGAAGAAATTCTCAGGATGAGATTTTACAAATGTTACAAAGAAACTTACTGATAACAGCAATAGCTGTAAAACTGGTTAGCCAGCTGTAATACATTTGCTGTTAGTTGTGCAGCAAACAAAAAAGTTGTTGACCCTTTGCTGTTAGTTCCAAGGTAAACAAAAAGCAGTCAACTACTGCTATTAATTAACCCTATCTTTTTTTTTTTTTGAGTTGGAGTCTCACTCTGTCACCCAGACTGGAGTGCAGTGGCCGCTCCCGGCCACCGCAGCCTCAGCCTGCTGGGCTCCGGCGATCCTTTCGCCTCAGCCTTCCAAGTGGCCGGAATTACAGGCATGCGCTACCACGCCC
>NW_007223631.1:214952-291157 GCF_000164805.1 Carlito syrichta | reverse complement strand
CCCTATCTTAAAGAGACAAAAACCCCACAATCCTCGGTGGCTCAGCCTGTAATCCCGCGCCTTTGGGAGGTGAGTGGATTGCCTGAGCCCGTGGGTTCAAGACCCGCCTGGGCAATTTGGCGAGACCTCATCTCTACACTGAATCAAAAATCAGCCGGGCGTGGTAGTGCGCGCCTGTGGTTCCAGCTGCTCGGAAGGCTGAGGCGGAAGGATTGCCGGAGCCCAGCAGGTCGAGGCTGCAGTGACCGGAAGCGGCCACTACACTCCAGTCTGGGTGACAGAGTGAGACTCCAATTCAAAAAAACCAAAAAACAAAAAAACCCACAATCTATCAGCTGCTTTACAAACCTCTGGCATAGCGTGCAGTCAATTTGCAAACTTCTCCATGTTCTGCAGACAATTTCCCCAGGCCACACTGAACCTTGATACAGTCTTATAAATACATCTATCTAGCCCTGCCCTCTTTGTAGAGAGCAGACATTCTTTCTGCTATTTGGCCTATTGTTCCCTTTACAACATGTCTTCTCTTTAATAAATCTACCTCTCTGAATTCATAATTCAAGGGACTCACATAAAAATGAGCGGAAATTGATCTAGGCAGTCAATTTCTAACTACTTTTAGAAGAAAACAATAGCATATCATCTGAGACATTTTATTTATTTAGCTGGCTGACAGCTTCTTTGCTATATAAAAATGCTTTAAAAATATATTAATACTCCCTCTGTTGAACTGTAAATTATTAACAACACAACCCTAGAATCCACTGATTTCGCATTTTATATGCATTTTTATTTATTTATTTTTATTTTCTACATAGAAATGCGAGCTCCTGGACTCAAGCAATTCTCCCGCCTCAGCCTCCCAAAGTGCTAGGATTGCAGATATGAGCTTCCACACCTGGCCTTAAATGGATTTTAAATATCAACAGAGAGAAAGCCAATAAAGGAATGTATAAAGGACGAATGGGTACAATGTGGAAGAACGAGAGAAGGAAGAAACTTAAGGAGGCTACAAAGAAGGAACCAGAGGACTGGGAATGGGGCAAGGAGAAGCCAAGAGCCAGACTTGTGGTTGTACTTGTGCCATGCTGGCTGGTGTGGTCTCATTTGAAAGTCAACTTGAAAGCCCAACTGCTTTTGAGCATTAGTATTACCTTGCGATGGGTATCACTATGCCCATTTTACAGATGAAGAAGTAGGAACAGATAGGCTAAATAATTTGCCCAAGGTCACACAGCTTGGTCAAGCTGGAGTATGAACCGAAGCACTTTGACACCAAAGTTCATTCTCTTTTCTCTTGCAAAACCGCACAGGGTTTCAGCGACATCAGTTCCTCTCCGCTCCATTATAGAGGTTCCCATCCTATCTTATTATCGCATCCTAGGCTTTGTGGTTCCTTAGCTACATTTCAGCTTTTTTTTTCTTTCTTGAGTCAGAGTCTCACTCTGTCACCCAGGCTGGAGTGCCATAGCACGCTCACTGCCACCCCAGCGTCAACCCACTGGGCTTAGGCGATCCTTCCACCTCAACCTTCAAGTAGCTGGAACTACAGGCGCGCACTACCACACCTGGCTAATTTTTTAATACACTGTAGAGATGAGGTCTCACCAAGTTATCCAGGCTGGTCTCAAACCCCTGGGCTCAGGCAATCCTCTCGCCTCGACCTCCCAAAGAGCTGGCTTTTTTTTTTTTTTTTGAGCCACCATGCCCAGCCCCTGCATTTCAGCTTTTAATTCCTATTTGGAGATATAATATCTAAAAGTATGGTGTACATAGACAATAGGATACTATGGGATGCTAATGTATCAAGTCGATACATATGGATGTAGAAAGAAATCCAAACTGTATTGAGATAGGGGGGCGGAGTGGAGAAGGCAAGGTAGGAAAAGTGTGTGTCGTACTTGCTCAAATGAAGGAAACATATTTGTGTATTCTGATTCAGAGTCCAAGTAAGAAAGGGGTGGTACACTCAGATGGAGTTGATGAAAGGACTGATTGCAAAAGTGTGGGCAGGGTCAAGGAAAACCAAAAAGGCATGGTGGAGGCGCCTCAGGGATCGCTGAAAGGAGCTGTCAGCCTTCAAGTGACACAGAAGCAAGCTGTGAGCAATTCTAGCCTGCGGGGGCAGAAGGAAGGAGTTCTTACCAGAACCCAGGGTGCTGCTGGTCAGGGCTGCCCAGAGTGGAACCATTGCTAACTGCACATTCCCCAGGAAGGAGCTGGGGGAATGAATACCCCAGCTTGTCCCTTCCCCGCCTCTGATCTCAGTCTGGTTCTTCCCTACTCTTCCGAATCCTACCAGAAGACGTGTGAGAGGTAAGAGCCTGTTGAAATTGCCAGTAAGGTCTGCCTCCCGAGCAGAGGGGAGAAAGGTGGAGAGAGGATAGGGAGGGGGCAAACAGAGTATATTCCTACATATGAGCATGGGTTATTTCTGGAAAGATTCACAAGAAGCTAGTTTCTGATGGAGACTTTTTAAAAAGTATACTATATTATTTAGAAAAGTGTTATAAGCCAGGCTCAGTGGCTCAGCCCGTAATCCTGCGCCTTTGGGAGGCTGAGGTGAGTGGATTGCCTGAGCCCGCGGGTTTGAGATCTGCCTGGACAGCGAGACCTCATTTCTACAATAAATCAAAAAAATCAGCTGGGCGTGGTAGCGCATGCCTGTAATTCCGGCTACTTGGAAGACTGAGGCGGAAGGATCGCCGGAGCTCAGCAGGTCGAGGCTGCAGTGGCCGGGAGCGTCCACTGCACTCCAGCCTGGGCGACAGAGTGAGACTCCAACTCAAAAAAAAAAAAAAAAGTGTTATACCTATACACCTCATACTAGGTAATTTCCCCTATTAACATCTTAAATTTGTATGGTACTTTTGTCACAATTTTAAAAAACAAATATTGCTACATTATTATTGCTACATTATTATTATTATTAATATCAGCCAGACATGGTGGCTCATATTTGCAGTCCCAGTACTATTGGGAGGCCAAGGGAGGAGGATCACTTGAGTCCAGGAATTTGAGATCAGACTGGACAACATAGCAAGACCCTGTCTTACAAATACCAGGGAGAGCCCAAGAAAATCAACATTTATTTATAAAAAATGGTGCATTTATTCTTACACGTTTAAACTTCAATCACCTTCAAAGTAGTCTCCATTGGATGCAATGCACCTATCAAGAGGCTTTTCCACTGCTCAAAACAGTTGTTTAACTCGTCAATTTTGATGCCTTTGAGTGATTCTGTCATTTTTTGATTTACTTATTCCACATCAGCAAAACATTTCCATTTGAGGCATTTTTTTCATCTGGGGAAACAAAAAAGATGCTTGGGGCAAGATCCAGTGAATAGGGAGGATGGAGCACAGGGGTCATGCCGCTTTTGGTAAAAAAAACAAAACAACAAAAAAAAACGCTGAGCACTCAATGCAGTGTGGGCACATCGTAAATGAATCACCCATCATGAAATGGACAAATGTGTTGAAAGAATCTCAAAAAAAAATTCACTGAGGCCGAAGGCTTTCTCCCACAACAACGCTAGCTGTTACACTGCTGCCAATGGGTTCCTAGAACACTTACCTAGCAGGAGAAGCCTGTACTATAAGGGGCCCGTGCTCCAAAAAATAATTCCAATTTTTGGGGGGTCAGATAGATAGAAACACATCAAGCATGGTGGTATGTACCTGTAGTCTTAACTACTTGAGAGGTTGAGGTGGGAAGATCACTTGAGCCCAAGAATTTGAGGCTGCTGTGAGCTATAATTGTGCCACTGTACTCCAGTCTGGGCAACAAAGCAAGACCTCACTTCCTAAAAAAACAAAACAAACAAAACGCTAAAGTCCATATTTGTCCAGATTTTCTAATATTTTACCTAATGTTATATGTCTGTTCTGGGATCCCATTCAGGATCCCCATTACGTTGGGTCATCATATTTCCTTAGGCTTCTCTTGGCTGTGACAGTTTCTCAGACTTCTCTTGTTTTGATAACCTTGAGAATTTTCAGAAGCATTGGCTAGGTGTTTTGTAGGATGTCCCTCTGTTGGAATCTATCTTGTATTTCTCATTATTAGACTGGTGTGTTTTTTGGGGAGAAAAATCATAGAGATAAAGTGCCATTTTCAAAACATGGTATCAAGGGTATATAGTCAACATGACCTATTGTTGATATTGACCTTGATCATCTAACTGAGATAGTGTTTATTAAGTTCCTCTGCTGTAAAGCAGTTCTCCTTTCCCTCACCCCCTTTCTTCTGTGATCTTTGGATGGAAGTCACTATGTATAACCCACACTTGAGTGGAGAGTTAAACTCCATATCCCTGAGGGTAGAATATCTATGTAAATTATTTGGAAATCTGCAAGAGAGATTTGTCTCTTCCCCATTTATTCATTTATTAAATCATTTATTTATGCTACTATGAAATCATAAATACTCATTTTATACTTTGCATTATAATCATGAATAATCATTTTATACTTTACATTATACCTTTTTAATTTTATTCAAATTGTTCCAGCTTTTTGGAGCTCTTTCAATTGGTTTCTGTGTCGCTTTGACATTGCTCCACCAATGTAGGGTGGTTTTGGTTTTTGGCACTACAGGATACCCCTGACTGGTCTTGTATGTTTTCTGTCCCAGTCCTAGCACTAGTCGTTTCTCCAAGGGATACTAGTTCTTTTGAATGGTGAATGGTATCAGAAACCAAGAGCTAACTGTTACTGGGGTATTATTACTTTAGACCCTCATAGCTGATAGAGCAAAGAAATATGTGTGTATACTAACCAATGTATATATACATATCTGTAATATTTCTAGATGTAACCATCTGTACCACTATTAAGTTAAACATAAGTTCATACTATTGAAGAGACATTTTATTTTACAGTATTTTGTACTGTTTGAGTTTTTTTTAAAACTAGGTCCATATGTTAAAAAGAAATAATATCATGTTTGAAATGGTCCTAGTGATAAGATTAAATTGTGTATATGTATGTCTTGATAGTTGTGGATTACTGGATGCAAAATAGTTCTATCTAAAAAGGTGTAGGCCAACTCAGTGGCCTAAGCCTATAATCCTAGCACTTTGGGAGGCCGAGTGGATTGTTTGAGCCCGTGGGTTCAAGACTAGCCCAGACAACTTGGCAAGACCTCGTCTCTACAATAAATAAAAAATTAGCCAGGTGTGATAGTGCGTGCCTGTAGTTCTGGCTACTTGGAAGGCTGAGGCAGAAGAATCGCCTGAGCCCAGCAGGTTGATGCTGGGATAGTTGTGAGCATGCCACTGCACTCCAGGTTGGGCAATGGAGTGAGACTCCAAATAAAAAAAAAGGTGTCGATGCGGGGGGCACAACTCATCAACAAGGGTACCTGCATAATGAACATTTGTATACCTAACCCTGAATTGTACCCCACATATTTAAAACAAAATTTTTTTTAAAGGTGTAGATATATCAAAATTTTATGAATAAAACTGCTTTGAATATGTTAGGAGAGCTAGATGATTAAAATAACTCACATGAGTTATTCTTTTATTAAGTAACTAATGATCTCCACATGTATTACTATATTGCATGATACCTCAACATGGTAACCACAGAATTAATTCTTTTCTTCTAACCCCATTCTTGAAACTGCTTCTCTTCCTGGATTTCCCATCTTGGTGAATGGCATCCCCATCCATCCCACTGCCCATGCCAGAAACTTGGTGCCACTTTGATCTTCTTTCTTTGTTGCCTTTGATGCCATCTTCTATCAAGTTCACTTTTCGTTAGCTCTCCAGTTTCTCCACTTCTCTTCACTGCTGCACTTCTGTCGGGGGTCGGGCTGGGATTATTATCCCCAAAGAAGTAGCCTCCTAACAGGTCTCCTTTTCTTTCCTCTTGTTCAACTCAGTTATTCTCCAAAGCAGCCCCCAAATGTTTAAGAAATGTAAATATGGTCACGTTCCTCCTTAGTTTAGAACCTTTCAAAATGGATCTCCACTGCCATTAGCCTTCTCTTTCTTTCTTTCTTTTCTTTTCTTTTTCTTTTTCTTTTTTTTTTTTTTTTGAGTTGGAGTCTCACTCCTTCACCCAGGCTGGGGTACAGAGGCATGCACGCTCACGGCCACTCCAGTGTCGACCTGCTGGGCTCCAGCGATCCTTCTGCCTCAGCCTTCCAAGTAGCGAGAACTACAGACGCGCACTACCATGCCCGGCTATTTTTTATTTTATTGTAAAGACGAGGGCTCGTCAAGTTGCCCAGGTGGGTCTCGACACTGTGGGCTCAGTCAATCCACTCGCCTCGGCCTCCCAAAGTGCTGGGATTACAGGCTGAGCCACCAAGCCGGGCCTCTTTCTTTATCTCTTGATCAGTACCCAGGGTATTGAGCTCTCTTTTTATCAGTAGGCCTGGTGACCTGCTTCTTCCTCTGCCTGGCACTCTTTCCCTTTCTCCATCCCTAACTTCCGTCTTGGTTTAGCTGTCCCTTTGATGGTGACTTCCCTAATCGCCAAAGGCAAGTTTAGACAACCTTCCTACCTATGCCCTTAGCATTCTTACTGTGTGTGCACTTACTACACTGAAGGTGTATTCGACTATAAACTGAATCCAGTATTAGGCTATAAACTTCTTGAGAGCAAGGACTTGGTTTAAGAGTGTGGTGGAGGCCATGTTGCTCTGTTTTAGTCCTGGCTATGTCATTTTCTACCTGCATGAACTTGGACAAGTTATTTAGCTTCCCCTTGACTCAGTTTCATCACTTTTAAAATAAGATTATATGAGATTAATACCTATCTCATAATGTTGATGTGAGAATTAGAAGCAATGCCTGGCATAAGTACTTGATAGATGATAGCTATTATAATTGAGTTTTGAAGCCCTGGAGAGCGGTTTAATTTACATCTAGGTATTTTGAGCTTCACTCAAAAAAAAAAAAAAGGTACATGAGTGTATGTATATGCTATTTGATGCTGCCAGGAATAGCTAATTTTATCTGTCAAAAATTTCTTCCTAGCACGCTCTTTTGAGTCACGGATTTTGGCTTTTAAGTAAGCTAAAGGTTGTTAATTGGGAGAATGGCCAGAAAAACTTATCCACAGCTTTCAAATCACATGTTGAACAAATCTGGCATCACAAACGTCAAGCTGCCTTCTGTTTCTAATCATTTTTCTTTCTAATTTAGTTTCTCCCACTCAAAGGGATTATAATTTATTTTCATTGCGGAGTCCATGGAAGATGTCACAAGATGTAAAGGCAATTATTTTTAAGAAGATGGAACCCATATTTGCTGAACATCGCAGTTGGCTTTATCCCAAGTGCTAAAGCAGTAGCACTCCTTCCCCGGATTGAGACAAAGTGTTACTGATCTGAAAAGGCTGGCAAAAGTCTTGACTGGGAAAACTTTTCTTCTCTTCTATACTGCTAAAATTCTTCTTTTTTTTAATGTGGCATTTTATTTATGAAAGGTTCCTAAGATCATACAGGTCAGTGGTCTGGGCCATGAAAGTTTTGTACACAAATCATATTTCAAAATAGACTCTTCTGTGGGAATTTAACTTTTCTTCCTTAAAGTTTGTTTTTCTTTCATTTATTTTCCAATATCTACTTCTCCCTCCCTCACTTTAACTTTAAGAGAACAACCACCTTTCCCTTTTTTTTTTTTGAATCAGAGTTTCTCTGTTGCCTAGGCTGGAGTGCAGCGGCACGCTTATGGCCACCACTGTAGCCTCGACCTGCTGGGCTCAGGCGATCTTTCTGCCTCAGCCTTCTAAGTAATCTGGAACTACAGGCACATGCTACCACGCCCAGCCTATTTTTTGATTTATTGTAGAGACGAGGTCTCACCAAGTTGTCCAGGCTGGTCTCAAACCCCTGAGCTCAGGCAATCCTCTCGCTGTGGCCTCCCAAAGTGCTGGGATCACAGGCTTGAGCCACCACACGCCTGGCTCTCCTTCCTCTTTATTTCCCATATTCTGCTCTTTTCCTCACATATTTTGTGACTTTCTAAGTTTAGGCAATTTGTTCATGCTTTGAAATTTCTATAAAATGAGATAAATTGAGAAATTTTTTTGTCAACCCTAAAGCCTGTATCTTGTAAAACAATAAAATATTTGCAAAACAACAGAAAAAATTGGCCAGTATAGACAAGAACAACAATCAGAAATAATGTTTATTTCACCTATTTATCCAGATCCTAGGCATCAAGCCTTAGATCACAAACTCCTCTTACTCCTGAAGTCTTACCAGCATGTCCCTTGGACTGAACACTCTTTCTTGTAAATCTTATTATATTTTTATTTCTACTACAGATTTGACATCATCTTTGTAGTTTTACCATTTCCTTCTGTGTTTATGTTAATCTTCAGTAACAATAAATTTCTTGTGGGCTAATGCTTATCTCTGTGACCTTGGGTGAGTTTTTTTTAACTTTTCTCACAAGTATAATAAAGTAATAGTCATTCCTTACATTGTTGTGATAATGAAATACAATGATAGAACTTTTTGGGTCATAGTGAAGTGCTCAATAAAGTTAATTCCTTTTCCTTTCTTCCTTAGTTCTGTGGCCTCCTCGATGGTGCTCATCACTATAAAATAAGAGAAAATGCAGAGCACTGATCAGAGTATGGGCTGGGGGTTTGATTCCCATCTCGGCCATGCCCTAAGGCATTTAGGAAGCATACTTAATCTCTTGTCAACCTAAAATAAGCTAAATGGTCAGATCTAGTTTTAAAAAGAGTTTATTCAAGCACAAAGTTTGAATACGGCCATCCAAGAAGCATAGATTCCAAATAATGAAAGTCAGTGTTCCAAAATGTAGAACTTTGGGTAATTTATATAGATAAGGTTTGGAAAACTTAACAAAATTTCAACATCTTTCCATACAAGACTTAATAATGCATAGTTACAGTAATCTGATTAGTAGAGGTGGTCTTTTTCTTTTCAGGAGGTTATATTTAGCATTCCACACTGAAGATGTACAGTCATGGGGTCTTTTGCACCATCTGGTCTGAATTAAGTACAGGACAATAAACAAGTAGTTAATCTATAACAAAGATCAGTGATTAGAAGGAGAGAAGATCTGGTCTCTGGTTTCTCGTAGTCATTTATATAACAAGGCCGAGGGGAAAGAGAATTAAACTATAATCTAAGAAGCAGAAGTTACAACGACATGCTACATGACTCAGATCACAGTCACATCCCTCTTAAGGCTTAAAGTGTCTTAGGGGTTCCAACAGCTTTTAAATTTTCTTTAACTTCACATTTTCCCCTTTTCATCAGAACCTTTCAAAGAAAGCATCTTGGATGAACTCAACAGTTTTGAGTCTTTTTGTGTTTAGGAGTTTAATCCTACATCACTAAGAAGGTTTATTCCTAGAATGTCATGTCCCATGCTGAGAGGAGGTTGGACAAGTTATAAAACTGATAAAGTGTAGGCCTAATTTAAAACAACATGAAGGAATTGACTGTGATCTGAGTCAGGCTAAACAGGTACATGCTCAATTAATGCAATTCTTATGTATTTTTAATTTAATTTATTTATCTATTGCCCAGGCTGGAGGGCAGTCATACAATCATAGCTCACTGCAGCATTGATTCCTGGGCTCCAGTGATCCTTCTACCCCAGTCTTTCAAGTAACTGGGACTACAGGCATGCACCACCATGCCCTGCTGATTTTTTCACTTTTTTAAAAAAAAAGATGAGATCTCGCTATGCTGCCCAGGGTGGTTTCAAACTCCTGGCCTCAAGTGATCCTCCAGCTTCAGCCTCCAAGGTCTTGGGATTATAAGTGTGAGCCACTGAGCCCAGTCAATGCAATTCTTTGAGCAATCATTATTTCAACCGTTTCAGTCATACATGGACTCCATTGCAAACAAATGCTGTAACAAGAATAAAGACAAAAGGCAGTAGAGACAAAAATCATTATAATTCCTAGAATAAGCAAAAAGTAGAATAAGAAAAGACAAAAATCATTATAATTCCTAGAATAAGTAACAACTTTTGCCACTAAACTTCCCAAGATCCAAACTAGCTACTTAGCCAATTGTTTAGAGAGGATGCTGGATCTGAAAGGTTAGTTATACAGGATTCCATATTAGCCATTAATTTAGTGATGTCATCTGATTCGTCTGGATAGAGGCACAGCATTCAATTTTTATGATAAGGTAGGTTTCACCTTGGACTGCAATGTATATGTCTAATCCATATAGTTCTGGAATATATTCTTTCTCATAAGAGTAATTTCAGTGTTTAATAACAAAATATGCATGTGACTATCATTTAAGGCCTTGTGTATAATTGGTTAGGGCCTCTACATGCCAAAGAACATCTCTATACCCAGCCGTGGAATGGAGATGGAAGCTAAATGATCATACCAATGGAACACAAATGATGCAACAAGACTGAAAATGAGGACATTTTACAGGTTTTGATAGGATATGAACTACTCCACCTAGTACCCAAGCATTGCCCAAAGAAGATCTTCCTATCTTAGGGGTAACCATGGCCATAGATTAGTGCTGAATAGCCAGGATGTTCCATTTGGAGCTATCCAGTAGACTTGGTCACTATGACCATTCCTTAGCATGCCAATCAGTACTTTGTAACATAATGATGTGGTTACACTGTTTTTGGCGTATCCATCCCATACCTCTAGTGTTATTGGGCCAGGTATCTTTGGCATGATTTCTCTGTTCCCAACCATCACAAAGGGGCTGACTGAGCTGACCAGAGGAGGAAGTAAACCAGATACGCCTACTCCAAAATTTGTGTTGTATCATGCTGAAATTGAGTTGTCTTAAGTCTTAGTTGGTACAGTATCATTATTCCATGCTTCAACTAGGGTAGTGCCAACATTAAAGTTAATGGACAAGGTTTTCTTGTTCGTATTTTTTGGGAAGCTATTCTCATGCCCTTTACTCTGTAAAGTACTATTTATATGCTGATGATATACATTACCCTTAGTCAAACTAGTGTCAAGCACCAATGACTGGTTTTTGACAAACATGTATGTATTTCTGATATTCTATTCAATCTTGTCCTTGGAGAAGAGAGACCCACCATGGAAGGCCAGAATTCCTGGAAAGCGGCATGAGAGTGCATACCCAACAAGCATCTTTTTGTAATCTATCAGCAAAGTCCTGGGTGGGTCTTTTGCAAAAAGAGGTTTGCTTCATGGCCTATAGCTGGTAACAATAGTACTAAGACATGAGAACTAAGGATGAAAAGAAATAAGTTTAGTGGAAGCTTGTAAAGGGAAATCACTCCCACCTATTAACAATTGTTAATGTTAAGGCCATCATTTAGACATAGACCTGGTCTGGAGCTTTGGGTTTTAGCTGTCAGCATCAGATGTCATCTTCGTCTCAGCCTGTTGTTGACTTATTTTGAGTCAGAGATCACCTTCTGGGGAAATAGTCCACTTGGGAAATGGAGCCTTCTTTATATAAGAAACATGGATACAGAGTCTATTCTTTCTAACTTAACATTACAAGAGTTAATTATATTTTTAATGGGACAACTGATGTTTTTCTGAAAGAAGTTAACCTTAGGTCAAGCAAAACCAGTGGAAGGGCCTTCAGTCATGGAATCTTAAAAACCTGTTATTCTTGCTAATTGAGTTTTTTTTTTTTTTTTGGTGACAAGGTTTCACTCTGTTGCCCAGCCTGTAGTACAGTGGCATAATCATGACTCACTGCAACCTGGACTCCTGAGCTCAAGTGGTCCTCCTGACCCAGCCTCCTGAGTAGCTGGGACTACAGTTGTGTGCCATGACACACAGCTAATTTATATGTATTTTTAGTAGAGACAAGGTCTCGCTATATTGCCCAGGCTGGTCTTGTACTCCTGGGCTCAAGCAATTCTCTTGCCTCAGCCTCCTAAAGTACTGGGATTATAAGAGTGAGCCAACTGAGTCTTAATTATTCAATTGGTATGCGTTACTAATTCAGATGACTGGATTCACATACAGTGAAAGTGTTGGAATATTGAATGATCTGTCGGGTAAAATGAGTACATTTGTCACTGTAGAATTCTAAAGGAATGTCCCAAGTAGGAATAACTTTTTCTAAAAGAATTTTACTTACTGCTAAGGCAGTCACTCTTCTGCATGGAAACACTTCTACCCAATGAGAAAGCAAGCAAAGCATCACTACATCACACTTCTGTCCTTGTGATGGTGGCAGCTGAATAAAACCTAATTGCCGTACTTCAAAGGAAAATGTCCTTTGGTGGCTGTGTAAATGCTTACCTAGGTTATATTTTGGACAGATACGGCAGTGATTATACACCAAATGAGCTATAGTTGGAAGTTTCCGAAAATATTTTTTCCCCAAGCAATAATTTTTATCAGGGCTCCAATGAGTGAAATCATATACATAGGTTAAAAGTAACTGCAATTCAGCAGGAAGTATCGGCAAGTTGTTTGGCCCATGCCATGCCTCCTCTTTGGGAGAGTATGTTCTCCCTTTTCCAGTTTTCCCGTTCAGACTTTGGAGCTCTGGATGGAGCTAACTTTATGTCAAAATTAAGTGCTTCTTTAAAAGTTAACGCAGATTGCTTTTCTTGATTAGATGCATTTAGAGCAGCTCTTTTTGCTACCTTATCAGCTAGTTGATTTCCTTTACTTTCTGGAGTATCTGATTTAGAATGATCTGGGATTTAGTAATGGCCAGTAATAATATGGCTTCTAGCAACTGTGCAATAGGGTACCTCTCTTTCTTTTTTTTTTTTTTTTTTTTGAGTTGGAGTCTCATTCTGTTGCCCAGGCTGGACTGGAGTATAGTTGCACGCTCATGGCCACCATAGCCTTGAACTGCTGGACTCAGGCGATCCTTCTGCCTCAGCTTTTCAAGTAGCTGGAATTATAGGCATGTGCCACCATGCTTGGCTACTTTTTCTTGACTTATTGTAGAGACGAGGACTCACCATGTTGTCCAGGCTGGTCTTGAATCCGTGGGCTCAGGCAATCCTTTTGCCTCCGCCTCCCAAAATGCTGGGTTTACAGGCGTAAGCTACCATGCCTGGGGGGTAAATTGTTTTGTGCTTTTGTTTTTTGAGTCAGGATTTCCCTCTGTCACCCAGGCTGGAGAACAGTGGCATGATTATGGCTCCCCACAGCCTCGACCTCCTGGGCTCACAGGTAGCTGGTACTACCGGCAATGCCACCATGCCCAGTCAATTTTTTGATTTTTTTGTAGAAACAAGATCTCCAGCCAACAGACACACGAAAAAATGCTCAGCTTCATTAATCATTAAATAAATATAAATCAAAACCACACTGAGACACCACCTAACTCTAGTCAGGATAGCCATCATTAATAACTCAAAAAACAACAGATACTGGAGAGGATGTGGAGAAAAGGGAATGCTTCTACACTGTTAGTGCGAGTGTAAATTAGTACAGACTCTGTGGCAAAATCGACCTTCCATACAACCCAGCAATCCTCCTTCTGGAAATATACCTGGAGGAACTCAAATTATTCTACAACAAAGATACCTGCACACACGTGTTTATTGCAGCACTATTCACAATAGGAAAAACATGGAATCAGCTGTGCTGCTTATTGGAAAAAATGTGGTGCATAGACATGATGGAATATTATGAAGCCATAAAGAAGGGCAAAATTATGAGCTTTGCAGCAATCTGGATGGATTGAAAATCTATCATATTCAGTGACCTATCACAGAAACAAAGAACTGAGTACCACACATTCTCACTCATAATATTTATCATAATACTGCAAAAAAGGGATTGGCACTAGCGGGACACTGCCAGGAGAGGGAGGGAGGGGGGAGCACGTAACATCAATAAGAGTACCTGATCCTAAACCAGGTGAAGTGAGGACAAAACTTCACCTGTACGTAGATCACTTAGGTACCTAATCCTGAATTGTAGCTCATATTTTAAAAATAAAATGATAATTTAAAACAAAACAAAACAAAAAATGAGGTCTCATTATGTTGCCCAGGTTGGTCTCAAAATTCTGGGCTCATACAATTCTCCTGCCTCAGCCTTCCAAAGTGCTGAGATTGCAGGCATGAGGCACCACGTCCCATTGGGTGCTCATTTTATTATGGACTGACCATAAGAGGTTAAAAGTTATTTGTTTCTATAGCACTTCAAAATCATGAGCTACTCTGAAAGCATATCTGCTGTCTGTATGAATATTAGCAATTATTTCTTTCACCATTTGACAGGTTCTAACTAATACTATCAATTCTGTTTGTTGAATGGAAGGTCGGCAATTTCTATTTCTTCAGTTAAAGATACTATAGTGTAACCTGTGTGATTAGTCCCAGATTCATTCCTTATTTTTGAGTTAAAGTCTCACTCTGTCACTCAGGCTGGAGTGCAGTGGCACGCACACAGGCATCACAGCTTCAACCTGCTCTGGGCTCAGGTGATCCTTCCACCTCAGCCTTCCAAGTAGCTGGAATTACAGGCATGCACCACCATGCCTGGCTAACTTTTTGTGTAACTGTAGCGATGAGGTCTTGCCATATTGCTCAGGTCGATCTCGAACACATGGGCTCAGGCAGTCTTCTCCACCTCCACCTCCAAATGCTGGGATGACAGGTGTGAGCTCCCACACCTGGCCCAGATTTATTCTTTAAGTGAGATCTATCTCTAAACCAAACCTCAGTGTTAGTAAAGGTAGTTTCTTGCTGGTCTGTCCCAGGAGAGAGAAGGTAGTTCGTTAAGATTATGTAATTGCTTGGCACCTCATCTGAAGGCAGAGGCAGGGGAGTGGCAGGGTTACAGTGGTACACAAAGAAGAACTTCACAAGAAGCTAATCTTCTGACAGAATAATGTTGAGTGTGGTGTGACTTCAGAAGTACTTCCAAAGAATGTGGAAGGAAGAGAGTAGGGCAAGTCCCATCTCTATTTCTTTTGTTGCTCTTACTAAGAGCAGTATTGTTTCTTGGTTACATGCAAGGTGGCAATTGTCAACTACAGTATCCTACAGGTGTTTTGGTTTCCATGTTTTTGTGTCAGAATTCTTGAGGCATTTCCCTGATTTTCATGAACAAACGGTGAAAATGAAATATAATTTGAATGTCCCCAAACTGCAGCATCTATAAGACTCTTTCGTCTCTTCCAATGTTAACTGTTTTTCCTCAGTCCACTCCAGGGGACCTGGGTTGTCTTGTTTTAAAAGCATATATAAGCATTTAGTTTTTAAAGTAAAGTTTGGAATCCAGTTTCAACAGTATCCTATCAGTTCCCCAAATTCTTTCAGTTATTTCTTAGTTTTTCAGAAGGAAAGGCTCATATTCCTTTTATTCTCTCTGGGTGGATAAGAAGGCCTTTCTTTGATATTAAATGACCCAAACATCTTACTTGTTTTTGACAGAACTGTAGTTTTTCTTTAGAGAATCTGTGTCCCTTTGAGGTTAATTGTTGTACCAAGTATATTCTATCTTCTATAGAGGCCTTCCTATTATCTAAGCAGAGAAGTCTCTGAGGCATGACTATCCACGTGTATTGTCTGTCTTCCCAAGTGAAGGTGAAGAGAAATGAACTGTCTTTATCCACAGGAATAGTAAAGAAGACACTACATAAATCTATAACAGTAAAGAACTCACCTTCGGTAGGGATGACAGTCAATAACATATGGAGTTTTGGCACTATTGGGTGGCAGGAATGACTGTTGTTAATTGCCCTCAGATCCTGTAAAAACCTCCATCCTCAACCATTTGGTTTTCTTACAGGGAGGAATGAAATGTTACATGGCTTGTGCAGAGAATCATCACACTTCTTTTTTTATTTTTTTTGAGTCAGAGTCTTGCTCTGTCACCCAGGTTGGAATGAAGTGACAAGATCATGACTCACTGCAGCCTCAACCTCCAGGGCTCAGGCAATCCTCCGCCTCAGTCTTCCAAGTAGCTGGGACTACAGAAGCTGGGATGACAGATGTGAGCCCCTGTCACCATGCCTGGCTAACTTTTTAATTTTTTTTTTGTAGTGATGAACTCTCGCTATGTTGCCCAGTCTGGTCTTGAACTCCTGGGCTCAAGCAATTTTCCTGCCTTGGCCTCCCAAAGTGCTGTGATTACAGGCATGAGTCACCATACTCAGACTCAGATCTCTTTTTATATTGTCTAGACCTACTGGTGCTATTCCTTCTAAAGGGTTTTAAAGGGTATTGTTTAAGGTTTGGAAGAGGTTTTGCTCGGTTTATTTAAATTTTGTTTGGGACAGTTGAGATACTTTTTTCAATACCAGTAAAAGACTTTGACCAAAATTGATCAGATACTGCCTTTAGCACCTTTTGTAATTCCTCATTATCCAATAATTTGGTATCCTCTATGGTAACATAAATTGCAGTTTGTAAATTAAGAGGATCAGATTCTGAAAAATGGATTGTAACTAATGATTCAATTCTGTCTTCTAATTCTAAATACATTTCTCCCTTTTGGGAAAAAGAAATGTAAGTATTATATAGTTCTAAGAAGTCTCCTCCTATCAAATGGATGGGGGCTGAGGGAGCTAAGAGCAAAATATGAGTTCCTTGTAAAGGACCTACCTGAAAAGCTACAGGCTGAGATGTATGTGTCAATACAGGAGTATTAGTGACACCCACCATTTGAGTTGTTTACTCTGAGGAATGGGACCTTATCATAAGGTGGGATTTATTATGGATAATGTAGCCCTATTATCAACAAGAGCTTATGTTTGTTTTTCTGAAACTGGTTCAATTTTCCAACAAGCTGTTTGCCTATAGAGCTGAGGCTTGAGAAACTTATATTGGGTACAGTGACACACACTGGCTGCCTGCTGACCAACTCCTCTTCTTCACTATCTAATTTCTGTGTTCCTGCATGTAGTTACAGTGTAGACGCTAGACCCCTTATTCAACCACCTGCTGCCTACTGACCAAGTCATCTATGCCCACTGTAAAAACCCCTAACTATAGTCAGGAGAGACAGATGTGAGATTTGACTGCTGTCTCTCTGGCTAATGTCATTCTTTCTCTGGCAATACGCATTGTCTTCATGATTGGTTTTCTATGCAGCATGCAACAGGACATACACTTAATCGCTGGCATTTGGCAATGTTCCATTTAAGATAATTTTTATTTCTCCCAGAGTATTAGTAAGGAAAAAAGGAGGGATCCCTTTAAGCTCCTCAGAGCACCCCTAGTCTTTATTTTCGTCCTTTGCCTGTTGTTTCCTTCATTTCAGTTTCTAGCAATCGTTCTTAATGTGACCAGCTTTTCTGTAATAATTACAAAGCAGAGAGTTAGATTCATTCTGAGGCTTATCGGGGTATTTTGGAGGTCCAGACTTAGTGGATGGTTGTTTTAGTTGCAAATTGATAATCTTATTAGCTTTATTCTTTTGTGTGGCTTCTTTCTCTCACTCTTTTTTTTTTTTTTTTGAGTTGTAGTCTCACTCTGTCCCCCAGGCTGGAGTGCAGTGGCATGTTCATGGCCACCACAGCCTAAACCTGCTGGGCTCAGGCATCCTTCTGTCTCAGCCTTCCAAGTAGCTGGAACTACAGGTGTGTGCCACCATGCCCAGCTGATTTTTTGATTTATTGTAGAGGCGAGATCTTGCTAAGTTGCCCAGGCTGGTCTCTAACCCCTAGGCTCAGACAATCCTCTCGCCTCTGCCTCCCAAAGTGCTGGGATTACAGGTATGAGCCACCACGCCCGACCTTTCTCTCTTTTTTCGTTAAGTGAGATAACAAATCAGCAAGATTATCCAAATCATGAGTTTGAGAAGTCCAACTGGGATTTTGTCTTTTTACTACTAGTGCTAATTCTTCATCTGACATATTTATGAACTTGGAATTGAGAGTATCTTTTTGATGATTAGCCTAATTCTTTTCAGATAATCCTGAATATTGTTTACATATTTTTCAAATCTCTTTAAATATGTAATTATTGACTCATTTTAACTTTGTCAACAAAAGAACGAAGTTTTAACATTGTTACATTTTATTCCAGTCGACCACTCTTTGGAAGACTAAAGGAATGGGTTGGAGCAAAGTCTTTGCAACCCCACGGGGATGTCTGTGATTTTCTTCTGTAAAATGTATGAAAATCGTCCAAGGAGTTTCTCCAATTTGCTTTAGCTATTCTTCCTAGGTAGCCTTACTTCCTAATACTAACATGTGAACTAGTTGACACAAATCAGAAAAACCAGGGTCATAAGCTCAATTATTTAGTTCAGATTTTCTGGCAAAACCAGTCAGGTCCTGGTGGGGATCAGGAAATCACTTAGTTATTCCTTAAGTTCTACCTTTGACCATGGTTGATAAATTAAGCCAGGTTCTACTCTACCAGATACTGGCTGTTCATGAAGTGGAACTTTAAATAAAAAGGAGCAAGAGGAATAAAATAAGGAAAGGCTGGACAAGGCAGTTCAGATAAGGAGGAATAAAGAGATATAGAAGCAGAAGGAGGAGGAAAAGAAGCTTCAGCAGTTTTCTTTAATTCAGAAATGACTTTAGAGAGGTTTTTATCTTCTTCGCGTTAGATCCCTTTTTGGATGCTTCTAAGTACCAGTGGAGACAACTCTCCCAATCATTTTGCTTAGTTTTAGAGCTAGCTCCTTCTAATTGTGCACATAAATAAACTAATTTAGGTATTTTAAAGGCACCCCCTTTTGGCCATTTGGTCCTGGAGTCTTCACGGCCAAATAAGACCATTTTTCTAGATACCAACAGGAGGCAGTGCCATACAAATTGTACTTGAATTCAGCTGGAATTTATAAAGGAGAATCCCTTCTTAAACAGAACACTCAGTATTAGATGGATAATTGCCCATATTTTGGGTTCTCTTTTTAAGTGACCAAAGTCTAAATAGGAAAGACATTTTGGATCTGCTGTGCTGCTTAATGGGGATTACTTCTTGAGATGTCACCCATGAGTTGTTTACCTCCTATTACATGTCTCAGTGAAACCCAGGAATCCGGGACACTTATGGCACTAGGAGATCAGCCATTCGTAAGTGACCACCAGGTTAAGCAACAGTTCCTGTATGTACTTCTTTGGGGATTCCCTATGGGATCATTGCACATCATGAGCAATGAGCTCAGATACTCCTGTAAGAGCTTACTCACCTGAGTGTTTTTTGGAGAGGAACAGTATCTCTTATCTTTGAGATTTATCTTTGACTTTATAGCAAATTTTTCATTGGTTTTGATCACTCAAAAGGGAACTTTCAATAAGCCAAATGAACCAAGCTTCAGAGGTTAGCCAGGTTTTTTTTTTTTTAATTACAAATGTTGTTTAAGCCACAAATATTTACATCCTCTTTTCATAGACAGAAACAGATATAAAAGACAAATTTCAATGAAAGAAAAAGGTGTGCAAATATTAATGAGTAGTTCAATAAACAACTCAACCTCAGAGAAAAGTGAAAATCACAAAACTGTGAACAGAAGACTCCCTAGAGAACAAAAACAAAACTGTTACCTTAAAGCAGAGCTTCATTTCCAGCTCTGTCAAATGTGGGATTGGGTTGCTTGACTAAAGACCGAATCTCAAGGAAAACCAGGAAGATTCAAAACCTGAGAGGGTTCTTTTCAGAGATCCCTAAATGGTTCCAGTGAGGTCAGGTGAACAAAGCCATTTGTGCTGGTACCAAGGCTCTGAATGTTGGTGGTGCAGTGGGGAATGACAAAGGCTTGCTTTGGGTCCCTTCGTGGTTGCCAAAATGTCAAGTTAAAATAATCAAAAGGGTCAGAATCTAGTTCAAAGAGAGTTTATTAAAGCACAAAGTTTGAGGATGATCACCTGGGAAGAACAGATTCCAAAGAATGGAAATCAAATGTTCTAAAGCAGGCATGTTCAACCTGCAACTCACAGGTCTCATATGGTCCAGGATAGCCAGTAATGTGGCCCTGCAAAATCTTTTAACAACATGTATTTTTTAGCATTTATTTTCTTTGTGACCCCATGCATAGTTCCATTTTTAAGTTCACAATCATGCCTTAGTCATGACATCGTTTTTTGGCAGCACATACATTTGCGAACAGCTGTTTTCATTTATGAAGCACAGGAAGAGCAAAATTCAAACAAGCATTTCTGACGAGCGCCCTGAGAACTCACTAAGAATTGTGACCACTTCCACTGAACCAGGCATTAATAAATTAGTTTTACAAAAACAAGGTCAAATTTCCCACCAGTTTTATATTTTTCTCATTTTTCTAAACTTTATAATAAAAATATTAAAAAGACGTCTTAATATGTATATACACTAACTATATTATATAATTTATGTGTGACCCAAGACAATTCCTCTTTACTCGATGTGGCCCAGGGAAGCCAAAATGTTGGTCACCCCTGCTCTAAAGTGAGATAAGTTTTGGGATGCTTAATAGAATTTCAACATCTTTCTGTCTAAAGCTTAATGCATAGTTATAGTAACTTGATTACTTGAGGTGGTCTTTTTCTTTTCAGGAAAGGTACATTTAACATTCCACACTATAGGACGCAGTAGCTAAAGCCTGTAATCCCAGCACTTTGGGAGGAGGAAGTAAGAGCATTGCCTGAGCCCAGGAGCTTGAGACCAGCTTGGGCAACTTGGCAAGACTTCATCTCCACAATAAAAATAAACAAACATTAGCTGAGTGTGGTGGCACACACCTGTAGCTCCAGCTACTTGGAAGGTTGAGGTGGAAGGATTGTCTGAGTCCATCAGGCTGAAGTTGTGGTGGCTGTGAATGTGCCATTGCACTCTACTACGGGTGAAAGAATGAGACTCTGATTTAACCAAACAAACAACAAACAAACATTCTACACTGAAGATTTAAGTCAGCTCTTTTGCACTATCTGGTCTGAATTAGGTAAAGGACAATAAATAATAGGGCACTTTGGGAGGTCGAGGGGAGTGGATTGCCTGAACTTGCGGGTTCGAGACCAGCCTGGGCAACTTGGTGAGACCTCGTCTCTACAATAAATAAAAAATTAGCCAGGTGTGGTAGTGTGTGCCTGTAGTTCTGGCAACTTGGAAGGGTGAGGTGGAAGGATCACCGGAGCCCAGCAGGTCGACGCTGGTATGACTGTGAGCATTCCATTGCACTCCAGCCTGGATGACAGAGTGAGGCTAAACTCAAAATAATAATAAGGTAGTTCATTTATAACAAAGATAAGTGATTTGAAGAGGAGGAGTTTTGGTCTCTGTTCTCTTCTAATCATTTGCAGAACAAGAACGTTGAAGAAGAGAGTTCACCTATAATCTAAGAGGCAGAAGTTACAACTACATACTTCCTGACTCAGATCATGGTCACATCTCTCTCAAGGCTTAAACTGTTTTGGGGGTTCCAACAGCTTTTACATTGTATTTATTTATCCTAGCCACTAGACCGATGGAGAATGTTTTTGTTTGTTTGTTTTTCACGTTTGCTATACCTCATTTTCCTTGCCTGAAAATTGAGGATGATATGAGTATCTCTTTCATTGGGTTACCACAGTAATTAAAGAACAAGGAGTAGGCTGGGCACGGTGACTCAAGCCTGTAATCCCAGCACTTTGGGAGGCCAAGGTGAGAGAGAATTGCCTGAGCTCAGGGGTTCGAGACCAGCCTGGGCAATTTGGTGAGATCACATCTCTACAATATATCCAAAAAAAAAAAAAAATAGCCGGGCTTGGTAGCACATGCCTGTAGTTCTGGCTACTTGGAAGGCTGAGGTGGAAGGATTGCCTAAGCCCAGCAGGTTGAGGCTCGGGTGACTGTGAGTGTGCCACTGCACTCAAGCTTGGGTGACAGAGTGAGATTCCAACTAAAAAAAAAAAAAGAACAAGGCATAAGTAAAGCAATTAGACCCTAGCACATGGTGAGTACTCAAGAATTGTTGGCTGTTCTTATGACAGTGCTCAGTGTGTAGGCACCTAAAACTACTTAAAATGAATTGAAAAAAAATTTATATCCCAAGAATAGGTAAAGCAATGAGAATTTGGTATGTAATGAGTACTTATAGAAAGTATGAGTCTTTAGTCATTCATTCATTATTTATTTATTTATCAAGATGGGGTGTTGCTATGTTACCTAGGCTGGTCTTGAACTCCTGGACTCAAGCGATCCTCTTGCATAGTTGGGATTATGGGTGCATACCACCGTGCCCAGCAATACAAGTACTTTTAATAAACATATCCGCTGAGGTCATCTTGATCACTTTTCTACCACATGGTTGTCTTCTTTTCCAGTTAGTTTGCCAATTTATCTTTGCACCTGGACCTTGCAAACAATTTGCTAGACCAGTTCAATTGTATTCAAGGCATAAAAATAAAAAATTGCTTGGAAAATAAAAGCCAGAAGGAATTAGTAAGAGGAATTATAATCAAATAGAGAAGATGTTTAACGAGAGTGAATGAGAGATTCCCAGTGGGTACATTTTATAATCTTAATTAGAGTTCTGGAAAAGGCAAAGTCATATGCTAATATAATGTTAATATAATTGCATTAGGAACAAATGGAAATGCTAACATGGGTTGACAACCTATATAAAGGAAAAAAACAAGGCTTTTTTTCTTCCAAAGAGCTCATAATGTATTATAAACATCTTATTAATCTGTACAGTGTTTCCAGAAAAGTAAAAGAAGGTACTTAATTCAACAATATTGCTTTTTAAGTTTTTTAAGAATTTTAATCAGATTTTAAGGAATCACTAGTTCTACAATGGTGAATAAGATCAATCACACTCCCCAGTCTCTTCTGTTTCCCCTTCCAAAGACAACCACTCTTAAATACTTTAGCTGATTCTTTGATTGCTGTGTCTATATCTTTAAATAATATCCATGCATTTCTGTTCATTATTTTTCTTACTTATGAGATGAAGATATTGCTTTCTTTCCTGTGTTCCCACTACTACCAAACCTCTGCACACTCCTCATTTCTCCATCTTCCCAATAGAGGATTATAGTTTTGGTTAGATCAATAGCTTGTATTTACCTTATTATAATTCTGTTTTCTATTCAGAAAGGAGGTATGTGGTCAATTGTGATTACTTTGTTTAATTCCCTGACATTTTTTTGGTGTGTATTCCCTTGGGTTTTAATTTTTTGTTTCTTCATCTTGTGTTATTTGCTTTGTTTCCTAAGACCTCTAATACTTATCACTATTTAACTCCAAGCAAGGTCTCTTCTGGCTTATACAGAAGCTTTCTTTCAGGATGTTCATTCACATCAGGTATTTGAGCAAGTTTATCATGTAGAAAAAGCCTCTCCCAGAGTTGTCTGAGTTGCCTCACTGTGAACAATCTCCCTTTACCAGCACCCTGGGATTCCCTCTGCCTCTTCCCTGTATGGGTCTCATTTTTCCTGGTTACCATCTTTCTCTTTCTCGGTTTACTCATCCTTCAGGTGGAACACATTATCTATCCACTAGGTTCCTAAGAAATGGTGGGTTGGAGGCAAAGTTTTTGAGAGCTTGCAGACCTAAAAATGCCTTTATTCCTCACTCAGACTTGAGTTGCAACTCAACTGACTATGGCATATTAGGTTGGAAATAGTTTTCCCTCGGAATTTTGAGAGCATTGTTATACTGTCTGCTGTCCTCCAGAATTCCTTTTGAGAAATCTGAACTTACTCAGATCCCTTAACCTTTGTGGGTTGTGTTTTCTGGAAACTTGTAGAATCTTCTTTTGAACGATGTCATTCAAACTATTTATGGTTTGAATGTGCCCTTTCCAAAATTCAGGTGCTGAGACTTAATGTCCAAGATGATGATATCATGAGTTAGGGCCTTCAAGAGGTGATTAGGCAATGAGGTCTCTTCCCTTGTGAATGGGATTAAGTGCCCTTATAAAAGGCTTGGTGGAAGGAGTTGTCCTTTTTTGTTCTTCTGCCATGTGAGGACATAGCATTCCTCCCCTCTGGAAGACACAACAATCAAGGTGCCATCTTGGAAGCAGAGAGTAGCCCTCATCAGTCAACCAAATCTGCCAGCACCTTGATCTTGACTTTCCCAGCCTCTAGAACTGTGAAAAAATACATTTCTATTCTTTATCAATTACCCAGTCTCAGGTATTTTGTTATAGCAGCACAAATGGAATAAGACAGTTTATTTTCAGGCATTGTGCTAGGAGTTTAATGGGCCTTCCTATTTTTTTCTAAGGACCTTTTTATTTTCTAATTCTTTTTATGATTTCATGAGTGCATTGAAATAGGAATTCATGACCTCTCTGAAGATATTGAGAGTATTTTTGTTCTTCCTGGATACTTTCTATTTTCACTACATTTATTTGTTCTGTTCAGGCTTTTTTTTTTTTTCCTCATATCTCTGTATGTTTAATTGCCTGCTCATATTTAAAAGTGGGGGCCTCAAGAGCTGCCTGGAAGCTCTGAGTAAGTGGGTGAGGCTTCTTCATGGTGCTGCTGCCTATAGGGTGAGCTGCCTGGGCCTTTTGTTGGGGAACCCCTGATGTCAACATCCATAGGATAAGTATCTTTAGGTCTTTCCTTTTGGGTTGATGAATTTCCACCTACAAAAGACTTGTTTGGTATTCTGCCTGGAAGTAGATAACTTTTTTGGGTTTTGGGTTGAGGAAGAAGTTCTACATTTAGTATGCAAACATTATTTACTTAACCCTCCTGCTTTTTTTTTTTTCGGTTTGTTTATTAAAACAGATCATCTGCTTTACCCTCTTCAGAGAAGAAAACTATTTTCTGCTAAGGCAAAGGAGGCCAACCACTCAGCAGCCTGGAGAAAGAGAGGGGCAACTGGGGATTGCACTTCTTCTTAAATCACTTTCAACCAACTGGTTTATTCCATCACAACCATGCCCCTCTCTTCTAGGAGTTGTAATGCCCCATCAATGCCTGAGCCTTGATTATTTGGTGGTTAAAACTGACTTGGTTCTGGGCTTTCCCTAAGAGGAAAGAGTATTCCATTTTTCATCAGTTCCACTAAGTCGGTACCAGTTGTTCATCTGTTCTGCAGTTTTCAAAAAGTGCAGTGGCTCATGCTGATAAACCCAGCACTTTGGGAGGCTGAGGCAGGAGAATCACTTGAGCACAGGAGTTCGAGACCAGCCTAGGCAATATAGTGAGATCATATCTCTACAAAAAATAAAAATATTAACTGGATGTAGTGGCATGTACCTATAGTCCCAGCTACTTGAGAGGCTGAGGCAGAAGGATCTCCTGAGCCCACAAGGTCGAGGTTGTGGTGAGCTGTGAGTGACACTGCACTCCAACTGGACAACAGAATGAGACTCTGACTCAAAAACACAACAAAAAAAGTTGGTACTATTTCTTCTTATGTTCACTTTAATCTTACAGGTATATGCTTAAAAGAATCCCTTTATTATACTATAATTTTAGTGCTGTTTAGGAGACAGTAAAAGTGTGTGTTCAATCAGTCATATTTTTACAAGGCTGCTTTCACTAGGTGGTATTTTCTAATGTTTGGAAATTTCTTGCAGCTGCCATCATTTGGAAAAACTGAAGGCAGCAGACTCTGGGCATGCTTAGCTGGGAGTACTTATTCCCTCTCAATTCTGAAATGTAGAACTGTGCCTTGTCTTCCCTCATAGTCCAATTAAAAATAAAAATTCTCCAAATCAAGAACCACAAAAAACTTATGGGAATATGATAACAAGAAGTATTTTCAAAAGTGTTTAGCATTCAAATTCTTGTGGTAGATACGATAATGGTGTCTCAAAGATGTCCACATTCTTATCCCCAGAACCTGTATGTTAAATTGCATGACAAAGGGGAATTAAGGTAGCAGATGGAATTAAGATAGTGAATCAGATGATTTTAAGATAGGGAGATAAACCGGGCTCGGTGGCTCAGCCTGTAATCCCACGCCTTTGGGAGGCTGAGGTGAGTGGATTGCCTGAGCCCGTGGGTTCGAGACCCGCCTGGGCAGCGAGACCTCATCTCTACAATAAATCAAAAAATCAGCCGGGCGTAGTAGTGCATACCTGTAATTCCGGCTACTCGGAAGGCTGAGGCGGAAGGATCGCCGGAGCCCAGCAGGTCGAGGCTGTGGTGGCTGGGAGCGGCCACTGCACTCCAGTCTGGGCGACAGAGTGAGACTCCAACTCAAAAAAAAAAAAAGATAGGGAGATAATCAGGCAGGGCGTGGTAGTTCAAGCCTATAATCTAAGCACTTTGGGAAGCTGAGGTGAGGGAATTACCTTAGCCCACAGGTTTGAGACCAGCCTGGAGAGACCTCATCTCTGCAATAAATCAAAAAATTAGCCAGGGTGTGGTAGCACACACCTATAGTTCCGGCTATTTGGAAGGCTGAGACGGAAAGATCTCCTGAGCCCTGCAGGTCAGGTTGTGGTGGCCATGAGCGTGCCACTGCACTCCATCCTGGGCTCCAATTCAAAAAAAAAGGGGGGGTGGAGATTATCCTGGATTATCTGTGTATGTATAATGCAATCACAAAAGTCTTTAAATATACAAGAGACGGAAGAGACAGTGTCAGAGTGACACTATGTTTGAAAGACTTGACCGCTCACTGTTGCATCCGAAGATGGAAGGGGGCCATGAGCGAAGGAATGCAAACAGCTCCTACAAGTATTCTTATAAGAGAGAGCCAAAGAGAGGTATTACCACACAGCAGAGGAGATAGCTGGGCATGGTAGCACGTACCTGTAGTGCCAGCTACTTGGAAGGCTGTGGTGGAAAGATCACCTGAGCGCAGCAGGTTGAGGCTGCAGTGGGCGTGAGCATGCTACTGCACTCCAGCCTGGGTGACAGAGTAAAACTCCAATTCAAAACCAAACAAAAAACAGACAAACACGAGCAGAGGAGAAGGCAACGTGATCACAGAGGCAGAGACTGGGGTGATGAAACCACAGCAAAGAAATGACTGGCAGACACCAGAAGCTGAAAAGGCAAGGAACGGATTTTTCCCTAGAGTATCCAGTGTGAGCATGGCCCTGCAGACGTCCATGGAACTGATATTGGACTTCCTGGCCTTCAGAACTATGAGAATAAATGTATTGTTTCAGGCTGTCAAGTTTGTGGTAATTTGTCACAGCTGCCATAGTAAACGAATACAGGAGCATACAGGACAAATCTGTAATGGCTTGGACTGAATTTCAAGATGTGTGGAATGCCCATCACTTGGTCTTCCCCATGAACCATTTGAATAAGTCAAAGATAGCCTTAGCCATTTCCTATCTTAGTTACTTTTCTCCTTTAATTATATTTCTCCATTGTCACTGCCACACTCCAAGCCATCATCGTCTCTCATGTGGACAACTATGACAATTTCCTCCTTGTCTCCTGCATCTTAACCTCTTTCTCATTTACATGCTTTCAGCAGCCACCTGATTTTTAAAAAATAGATCATGTTATTCCCTGCTTAAAGTCTTCCAAGTATTTCCATTGCACTTAAAATCAAACCCCCAAGAAGTCACCAGTCTCCCACCCACTCTCCAGTCTCATCTCAGTCCCCCTGCCATGCCAACCACACCTGCATTACTTTTTCTCCACTAGGATGCAAATCCTGACACACTTGCATTCTGATTCTTAGAACCAGTCAAGTTCTTCCCCTCTTAGGATTTTTGCTTGTACAATAAATGCTGCTTCTCAGGCCTATCTGCCTTCTTACTCTATTTTCTTTTCTTTTCTTTTCTTTTTTTTTTGAGTTGGAGTCTCACTCCCTCACCCAGGTTGCAGTGCAGAGGCACACTCGACCTGCTGGGCTCAAGTGATCCTTCCACCTCAGCCTTCCAAGTAGCTGGAGCTACAGGCACGCACTACCACACCTGGCTAATTTTTAAAGATTTATTGCAGAAATGAGGTCTTGCCAAGTTGCCTAGGCTGTTCTCAAACCCCTGGGCCCAGACAATCCTCTCACCTCGGCCCCTCAAAGTGCTGGGATTACAAGCTTGAGCCACCGCATCCAGCCGTTACACTATTTTATTTTCATCATAGCACTTATCAATGTCTGAAATCATCTCATTTATGGTTTGTTTTTGTTCCTTTCCCAGTGACTAACACAGTTCTTGCCCACAATAAATCAGTGATTCTCAACAGGGAGTGGAGAAGATGTCCTGAAGGAATATTTAGCAATATATCTAGAGACATTTTTGTCATTTCTAAGGAGATCCTCCTGGCAGAGAGAGACCAGGGATGCTGTTAAACTCTTTCCACAATGTGCAGGATAGCTCCCCACAACAAAGGATGATCTGACCTGAAATGTCTGTACTGCCATGGCGGAGACACACTGCGACATGTTTGTGGCAGAGGGCATTTGTCTCCTAATAACCCTTCTTTCATTCATCTGGGGTAATAGATGCCCCCCTGCCATTTTTACATACAGCTGCCAAGTGTGAAGACAACATTTTCCATCCCTTTGCATGTAGGTGGAAATAGGTAGGAATGTTGTGTGGTGACGATTTTTTCTTCTTTTTTTTCTCTTTTTTTTTTTTGAGTCGGAGTCTCAGTCTGTAGCCCACACTGGAGTGCAGTGGCCGCTTCCAGCCACCGCAGCCTCGACCTGCTGGGCTCCGGCGATCCTTCCGCCTTAGCCTTCCGAGTAGCCGGAATTACAGGCATGCGCTACCACGCCCGGCTAATTTTTTTGATTTATTGTAGAGATGAGATCTCGCCCACCCAGGCGGGTCTCGAACCCGCGGGCTCAGGCAATCCACTCACCTCAGCCTCCCAAAGGCGCGGGATTACAGGTTGAGCCACCGAGCCCGGCTGTGTTTTTTTTTCTTCATCTGTCTTGTTGCTTGAAACAGACACTGTCATCTTAGATCATGAGATTGAGGCCATGCAAAGTGGAGCAACAAGGAGGAGGCTGTGTCCCTGCTGACACCACAGAGGACTACACCTACCCTGAATTCCTACTCAATAAGTTGTTGAATAAATTAGTGGCACCAGAAATCTGTTATGCATTGTCTCTCTTAACATCCTACAGTTGAATAAAAAGTTATAAATATATTCAACCTATATGGCACAATCAACGTTTGTATCTTGCTTCTATGTTGGTATCTTTTTTTATTTTTTATTTTTTTGAGTCAGAGTCTTACTGTCACGGTCACTGCAGCCTTGACATGCTGGGCTTAGGCGATCTTTCATCTCGGCCTTCCAAGTAGCCAGAACTACAGTCACATGCTACCATACCCAGCTAATTTTAAAATTTTATTGTAGAGATGAGTTCTCACCAGTTGCCCAGGCTAGTCTTGAATCCTTGGGCTCAGGCTATCTTCTTGCCTCCACCTCCCAGTATTGGGATTACAGGTGTGAGCCACCGTGCCCAGCAAGGGATCTTTATTAAAAATTATATCCTTGGCTGGGTGCAGTGGCTCACACCTATAATCCCAGCACTTTGAGAGACTGAGGTGAGAGGATTGTCTGAGCCCATGGGTTTGAGACCAGCTTGGGCAACTTGTCGAAACCTCATCTCTACAATTAAAAAAAATTAACTGGGTGTGGTGGTTCATGCCTGTGGTCCCAGCTATTTGGAAGGCTGAGGTGGAAGGATCGCCTAAGCCCAGCGGGTCAAAGCTGTGGTGGCCGTGAGAATGTCACTGTACCCCAGCCTGGGCGACAGATTGAGACTCCAACTCAAAAAAAAAAAAAAAAAAAAAAACGATATCCTCCCCTGTCTGTATGTTCAACCTTTTATGTTTGACTTTATTATTAGTTAACCAGCATCATGTACTATGTCCCCACTGTATCTATGCATTTCCTTTTTTTTTGGTTGGAGTCTCACTCTGTCACCCAAGCTGGAGTACAGTGGCTCGCTCACAGCCACCCCAGTGTCGACCTGCTGGGCTCCGGCAATCCTTCTGCCTCAGCCTTCCTAGTAGCTGGAACTACAGGCACATGCCCCCATGTTTGGCTAATTTTTTACATTTACTGTAGCAATGAGGTCTTGCCAAGTTGTCCTGGCTGGTCTTGAACCCCTGGACTCAGGTCTCTTCTTCCTTGGCTTTACTGTGACATACACGAGAGCAAACAAACAAGAGCATTCAGGTGCATCACGTATACAGAGATAGCACCTAAGAGCTTGACATGTAAACTTAATAAATTAGGAAAAAATTAAGTTTCCGATGAGGTTTTGTTGATGACCAGCCTTTTTCCAAAATCTGCGCAAATAATGTGTTGAAATGTGGACTTTGCCCCCAAGCCTGGTGTCTTCCTGGTTAGCCAGGCTTCTCCGGAAAGTCTATTGCTCCTTCAAAAATCTTTGTTCTCCCTGAAGCACCGCACAGGGTAAAGAACTTCTATCTCTCCCAAGGGCTGCCAATTTCCTGGAGCACGAAAGACTCCTGGAGTGCCACTTCTCAGCCAAGGACTTCCTGAAATAACCCTCCGTGGCGGTTTATTTTCTGAAAAGTTTTTTGAGCTTTTTTTTCTCTTGAAACAAAATTGATATATAATAAATGTAGAATGTGTAGAAATTAAAGAAACCCAAATTATGTTGTCTAATTTTCCTAATTTTCTTATATATACACATACACACAAAAATATTTACAAACATGAGTTCATAATCATTTTTGATACATACTGTTTTGTAACCCACTCCCCCCCCCATATCAATAAATATTCTTCTACAACAGGATTCTACAACTTACCTCTAAGAGATCATACAAACATCACCTGAGGGGTCAGGATTTTTTCAAAGTGCATACACTCATAGTCCCTGTCCACCACTACTACCATTGAGAATGACCGAACCCAGGACATCAGTGTTGGTGATGAGACTATGCCACTGTGTGGAGTGTGAGAGCAGAAGAGGTAAATGAGACCCACTGTCCTAGGACACAGAGTATTTACCTTACCCTTGTTGTTGACATCTCTTTCTTTTCTTTTTTTTTTTTTTTTTGAGGTGGAGTCTCACTCTGTCACCCAGGCTGGAGTGTGGTGGCACACTCACGGCCACCCCAGCATCGACCTGCTGGACTCTGGCGATCCTTCCGCCTCAGCCCTCCAAGTAGCTGAAACTACAGGTGTGCGCTACCACAACCGGCTAATTTTTTAGTTATTGTAGAGACGAGGACTTGCCAAGTTGCCTGGGCTGGTCTCGAACCTGCGGGCTCAGACAATCCACTCACCTCGGCCTCCCAAAGCGCTGGGTTACAGACTGAGCCACCAAGCCTGGCCTGTTGTTGACATTTCATGAGCATCTTTATTGGCAGCAAATACTCTGGAGACAGGAGCGCATAGTGGTTCACGTATACATGACCTGTGTTCACGTTCTATCTCCTTATTTATTACCCATTCTGGGTCTCAGTTTCTTCATCTTTAAAGTGATTAAGACGCTACCTCAAGGATTTGTTGATAAGATTAAATAACTTAATACACATAATTTTTAAGTCTACTGGTAAGTTACTCTGAACATTATAAAAGCTAGTACCCAACTGTAAATGGTCCTATTAAAAAAAAAAGATAATATGACAATCTAATAATAAATCTTAAAAGTGAAAAAAGTACTGGGGACAAATGGTGATGATTGCACAATATGTAGCTAATATCACTAAACTGTGCACTTAAAAATGGTTAAGATGGTGAAATTTTATATATATTTTACTGTTAAAAAAATTTAGGAAAAGGTGGAGCTCCTAGTTCTATGGAATGAAAATGTCCTGTGGTAAGACAGGCAGGTCAGGATAACTGTTGCTAACAACTGTGGCAGCCACTGTCCTGTTGCCCTCTGCCCCTCCTCTGACATGGCACAGAGTCCAATTTGCTCAAGTTTGCCACAAATGTTTGCTTATCTGGATTGAACTCAGTTCAATTCCAGCATCAGATTCTTTTCAGATGATTCTTCCCATTTCCAGTTTTACCGTGTGTCCTGTTGTCATGTTTTTGAGAGACAGGGTCCTGCTGTGTCGCTCAGGCTGGAGTATGCTGGTGCCTTCACAGCTCACTGCAGCCTCTAACTCCTGGGCTCAACGGCTCATTTTGCTGTCTCCCCAGTAGCTGGGACTACAGGAGCACACTACCACACCTGGCTATTTTTAATTTTTTTTTTGTAGAGACAAGGTCTTGCTGTGCTGCCCAGGCTGTCTCAAGTGATCCTCCTGCCTCAGTCTTCCAAATTGCTGGGATTACAAGCATGAGCCACTGAACTCAGCCCGTATTGTCTTAAGATTGTGATAGGATTAGACAATTTCAACCAACCTTCTTAAAATATTAAGTCTCTATTCCTGGCACTGATGTATTTCCCTCCAAATCCCATTGGCAGATTTGATACTGTAAAAGGGTCTCGTTCTGGGGTGTTTTGTCAAAAACAGTTCTGCGATTGTTTTCTCCCTTTCTCAATGATTAAAATAATGACAATGATATATGTAGATAAGATGTTTTTATGTCTTTTATAAGAAAAAGGCAAGGGCAGGAGTGGATCTAATTTTCTGGGGGCCTAGAACAGAGATAAAATTGGGAAGTTCTCCATAAGAAAAACTAATATAAAATGACCAAAACAAAATTAGATATGAATGTGAGAATTAATTCAGAATAACAACAGAAATCACGACAAGTAACTGGAGACGTAGAGATTCAGGCCCTATTCTTCTAAGGTCTCTTGGGGCACTTTGTCAGGAATGCTTCTTGGTTGAAAACTGGCTTCTCCTCTACGTGACACTCCAATTCCATCATTCTTGATACTCGCGAGAGCCCTGCAGCTTAACCTTCACTACCACCGTACAAATCTTCCTCCAGATAAGGAATAGGAGGGCAATGTGAATGTAATCAACTTGCTGAAAGCCTCAAATTTTAAAGTAATCTGAATCACACTGGTCTTAATTTACAGGGAGTATACTAATTTCCTATTTGTGTTGCCACATATTATCACAAATTCAGTGGCTCAAAACAACACAAACCTATATCATCTTACAGTTCTAGATGTCAGGAATCCAAATCCGTTTTACTAAGCTAAAGTGAAAGTGACAGCAAAGCTGACCCTTCAGGCGGCTCTGGGGGAGAATCTGCTTCCTTTCTTTCCTAGCTTCTAGGGTTGTAGTTTTTCCAGAGGTAGGGCAAGACAACAGGTGCAAGGAGTATCCAAGCAGCTGTAGCTGGGAGGTGACACCACAGGAAAGCAGGCACCAGCACCAACACCTCCAAGAACAGGTAATATGCAGAGATCCAAGCAGGCTGGTGGCACCAGGACAACATCTCAGAAAATGAACTTCAGGCAACACCTCAGGAAATAGTTAAACTTTAGGCTCTAGATTGGGGTTTCAGGGAAGGACTTTGCCACTGAAAGAGAATTCTAGTTCCCAGAACACAGAAATAAATAGCCGATAGAGGAACCTAGGCCCTAAGGAACAAGGTAGGAATCTAGTTATCAGCACTGGGGTTCAAGATAGAGCTGGACAAGTATCAAGGATGAGTCATGCCAGATTCTGGAGTGCAAATCTTCCTCTAGATAAGAGGAAGAACTTCTTCAGTGCTGTTTCCTAGAGATCAAACCTCAAAGCAGATGTGTAAATGGAAAGAAAGTCTAATAAAACTTAATTCTGATGGAAAAAGGCAAAAATGAACACTCCTGTGATTTAATCTACAAAACAGCCTAAGATATAAACAATTACTGACAACGGGAAGGAAAATAATTTAATATGCAATATAATTAAATCCATGGAATATTTACTTATATAATAAGATTTGCTAAACACCATCACTGGTAAGGAGAATAGCAGGAAGCACTAACAAACAAGCCTGAGAACACAGGTAAGGTGGTAAAGAGCAAAGACTCTGGAGCCAAATTCCCTGGCTTCAACCCTGGTTAATACATGGAAATATTTCATTTAGCAAATTATAGCTGGCCCATGTATGAACACAAGCGTGGTATCTGGGAAACTAGGATATCTGAATTCTAAACTCAAAATCTTGCTCCGAATCTCACTATCCATGTTATGTTGGAAAACCTGCTCAAACTTTTGAGGCCTCAGGTTACAGATCTGTAAAATTGAGAGGGTTGTGGTTTAAGATCCCTTAAATGTCAACTTTAAAGTACTTTCTTGGAAATGTTTCAAATCTTCATGCTCTTCAAAGTACATCCAGATTTTCTCCTTACTGTACAGTCTGAACAACTTTGGGAATCACTGTGTTTTCTTAGTTCATATAGTAATCTTGATCTAAATTTTATTATTTTCATTTTGGAAATGAGGAAATAGAGACCTAACATGGTTAAATAAGAGTTTGCAAAACTGGGATTAGATTTTAGTTCTGCCAATTTTAAAGTTCTGCATTTTCTACTTTTCTGTATGTTATCCTGACAGTAGACTTGACTTCCACACAGCAGGCCAGGATCCCAAGCACTCAATATCTAGATGTTTACCCATGTAGCTCTCACTTTGCTGTTTCTAAGTCTATAGAGCTAGCGTTTGTTCAGTTCTCGATTTCAGCACTCCTTTTTCTTGTTATTTATGGTGTTGTCAGCCCATATGGTCTGACTCCCATTTTTTACTCCTGTTAAATGTCTCCTACGTGTCTGTTTTCTAGCAGTAACTCCTGACTTTTATCTGAAATAAAATTGTATGCACTTGCTCATTTCATCCACTTTATGATAAAAAAATGAACTATGTGTGAAGTTGGTGCTAAAATTATAATAAACAGAAGATGAAACAAAGACCAGAGAAGCAAAAATTCCAGTAATTGTTTTCTTTTTCTTTTATATTAGGTTTTTATGAGACAAGGAAGATGATTTTCATGTCTAACCACTGGAACAATCTAAATCACATTAACATTAGAATCACTATCATTTCTAAGGGAAACTCTAAATATTTTAATGGAAAAATAGTATTTAATATTCAGTTTTCAGAATATAGAAACATCTTAGAAAAACTGCATGACACCAGTGGATGTATATTTGAGGTAATAAACACTGTTTTTTGGGTCTGTTATACATCAACTTCTTAAGTTACGAATTCCACACTTGTAAAATACAGTTCAGTGCTATGATAGTTATGCAAACAGATGTAAACTCTATTACTAGATGAACTTGAAAAGATAGAATGCTTATTATGTGTTATTAACACAAATGCCAACAAAAAAATAGGTGAAGCACAGTAACAAAAACATAATTATCAAAATAGATGTCTTATTACAGTAAACCATAGTATTATCAGGCTTAAAAAAAGAAACTAAGATCACTGTTTGTTCTTTCTGACTCTTCCCTATAAATACAGCAACTAATTCTGATCAATTATCCTTATTTACTCTTCCTCTGTACAAATCTGCTGATACTGAACACTATTTTCAAATACATCATCATCTGATTAAATAGATTATTATTATTGAGAATTCATCAAAGTTTTCAAGGCTATTAATGGTTTCATGCAACTTAAAAAATATAATTTTCGATGTAACTGGCTAATGAGTTTTACCTTTTATTGGTGAATAGCCACCACACACCAATGTTATTATTGATATGTAAAATGGTATTTAACATGCTTCTATTTTTCTGAAGAGCTGGAATACAGACTTTACAATATATCTGAAACATCATCAAATATTTTGATAATTTCATTACAATACAACCTATGTATGGCATTAAAAAAATATTGACCAGTCATGATGCATTTTACTGAAATGAATTTTAAATTTTCTAGAGGCTAACATGATAACAAATCCATCATCTTGACAGCATATCACAATCTTCTTTCATAAAGTTCACAGGTCTTTCTTGTTGCCTTTTCCTAAACGATCCTGTAAGAAAAAATATATTACTTATATTAGTACAGCAAAGTGTGAGAAAGGATTCATAGATTATGACAAGGACTTGTAAAAAATATTTTCTCTTCTATGTATAATTATGAGAATAATCAAATGTGGAAAAAAGATTGAGAAAGTCTCAAATTTTAAAAAATATAAAGTTTGTGGTTTCATTTAGAGGGGAAAAATAACACTCTTGATAAGTTCATCTTTTTCCTTGCCTTAATCTATTTTGTTTTTGTTTCACCAGCTACACCAGGAAAACATAATTTCTGAAATTCCCCTATTGCATGCCCAATTACGATTTCTGGCAAAGGGAAGAAGGAAGGAAAGCAAAAATCCAGCTGGGGTGGCTTTGTTTTTGTCCTTCAGATATTTGCCAACAGAACTGACTTCTAAATTATATTCTGTTGATCACATTATAAAGATGACTCTAGTACATCAGTTAAAACTGGAGGAAAACGGAATAGAAATTAATCTTAAGAGATCACTTGTACTAAGGAAGTAAATGTCTGCATCAAGAAAAATATATAATGGACTCGCAGAGTATTATTGCTTGTACACAGGAAGTTCATCATGCTCTTGTTCAGGCTGATCATATTTTCAGAGTAACTTTCAGAGTAACTTTCGTAATAATAAACAGCTAAGTAATTAGTAAAGATTAGAAAAGGTATTTTGAATGATAACATACTACTTTCACACATTATACACATCTCACCCCTTTCAATAAAAATCCAAGCTTTAATGAAGCTGTTCTTATGGATAAGTCCCTTAAGTAATGGGTGATTTTCCAAAATGAAATTTAAAAACTGGCAGGTGCTGATAGGTTTATGCAGTCAATAATCTCTAGTGAAATGTTTTTTCTTTTTTAGAAGAGAGCCAGGGTAAATAAGGAAAGGGAAAGACCACATGTTTTGAAGGGACTGTTTTCTAATGTTTATTTAGTGCCTACAGGGAGGGGACCAGATGGGGAAATCCAATGGATTTAAAAGATGCAAAGTGGGATCTGTTTACAGTTAAGAAACTAGCTTTTCCCTCTTTAACTTTTGTTTCCTTAATATTGTAACAATCCTTTGTTTAATGACTATTTCACTGAAAGTATGTCAACTATGTAACATTGAGAAAGCTAATAAGTTTCCCAAATAACTTTAGGATATAATTCAATTACTAAGGCTGATTTGAAAACAGAAGTAAAATTCATGAGGACAATTTGATACACCTTTTTACTGTAGATGACCTACAGCTATTTTTTGCTTCTCAAAAACGGTTCAGAAGGTGAACATTAAAGCTCAACAGTTACTTTTAAGAAAAGGAGAACTAGCTGGGCTCGGTGGCTCAGCCTATAATCCCGTGCCTTTGGGAGGCCGAGGTGAGTAGATTGCCTGAGCCCACCAGTTCGAGATCCACCTGGGCAGCGAGACCTCATCTCTACAATAAATCAAAAAATCAGCCAGGCATGGTAGTGGACGCCTGTAGTTCCGGCTACTTGGAAGGCTGAGGCGGAAGGATCGCTGGAACCCAGCAGGTCGAGGCTGCAGTGGCCGGGAGCGGCCACTGCACTCCAGTCTGGGCGACAGAGTGAGACTCCAACTCAAAAAAAGAAAAGGAGGAACTCAAATTATTCTACCAAAAAGATGCCTACACACGCATGTTTATTGCAGCATTATGCGCAATAGCAAAAACACGGAACCAACCATGCTGCCCACTGAAACTGGACTGGCTTAAAAAAAAAAAAGTGATACATATACACAATGGAATATTATGCAGCCATAAAGAAGGACAAACATGGACTTTGCAGCAACTTGGATGGACTTAGAGTCTATCATACTCAGTGATCTATCACAGAAACAAAGAACTGAGTACTACATGTTCTCACTCATAAGCGGCCCTTGAACAATTATCATAACACTATAAGAAAGGGATTGGCAGTAGTGGGAAACTGCTAGGGGAGGGGGGCACACCTCATCAATGAGGGTACATCTATATACCTAACCCTGAATTTTACCCCACATCTTTAACATAAAAAAATTTTTAAAAAAAGAAAAAAAAAAAGGTTCTCATTAGCATTTCATAGTCATATAGAGCTTTTCTTGATTAAAAACATGTATTTTCTTACATAGAATATAGTTTAATGTTCATAAGGTATTATAACCCTCATTTAAGTAATGAAGTAGTCAAGATGCATGGATGTCCAATGATTCATCTGTGGGTTACAGATTTTTTTTCCTTCAGAGGTATTATAAGAAACTGGGTTTATAGGTGATGAGAGAGTAGAAACACCAAACAGGATGGTAAGGTACCTTAAGGATTAGCAACAACAGAAAACCACTACCATTTCTTCGACTTTAGGGACAAGGGTTATAGAACCCAGGAGCAAAGGTCAGTAAGGCTGAAGTTGCCCAGTGGAAACTGGGACCAAGGAGGGAAGAAATTGAAGCCCGGAAGGAGAAAGCACTTAAAGCAGAGAGAATAGGAAAAATTCCCGGCTTCCTTCTTTCTCTGCCTTCAGTTTTCTTTCTTTCTTTCTTTTTTTTTCAGTTGGAGTCTCACTCTGTCGCCCAGACTGGAGTGCAGTGGCTGCCTGCAGCCTCGACCTGCTGGGCTTCGGCGATCCTTCTGCCTCAGCCTTCCAAGTAGCTGGAACTACAGGCGCGCACTACCACACCTGGCTAATTTTTTGTTTTATTGTAGAGATGAAGTCTCACCAAGTTGCCCAGGCGGGTCTCAAAATCGCAGGCTCAGGCAATCCACTCACCTCAGCCTCCTAAGGAGCGGGATTACAGGCTGAGCCACCGAGCTTGGATTTGCCTTCAGTTTTCTACTAGTGGCTCCCATTGGCTAACCTTGCCCAGAAGTCAGAAAGCAAGGGCGCCTGGGAAATGTATCTTCCTGACATACAGAGTAGAGCAGTGGTGGGAGAAGAATGGATCTAAGAACACATGCTCCAATGACCAGCAAGTGCCAATGAACATAGTGGTTAACGATGGAGGTTCTAGAGAAAGATTTCCTGACTTTGAATGCTATCATTTTCTAATTCAGTTACTTTGGGTAAATTAAATAACACCTCTGGCTCTCAGTTTCCTCATTCACGAAATGGGGACAAATATTTTAACTTACTAGATTGTCATGGCCAGTAAACACAATAACATGTATGAAGCTATTAGTCAAGTCCTTAGTCCAGAGCACACTCTCAATAAATGTCATCTATTAAGTATTTCAAACACTGGATACAAGCAGAAATTAGATCAAAGTCTAAATGTGAAATCAAACAAGGCCCAACTCACAGCATGGCACTTGGTATAACTGGGATGAGTCCTTTTCCAAGAAATAGATGTAGTAACTAATTTCTTGAGAAGGAATTACTCTTAAAAGCTTTCTGTATCTTTTTCTAAAAATGTCAAAGTTCCAAGCTGAAGGTGGCTTTTTTGGGGGAAGGACATGCATTGAGGGAATCTCAATGTTACAAATATTCTCCAGGATTAAGAGAACCATTAGCAGTTACCACAATGGACACTTCAGCAATGGACACTGGCTATAAGAAACTGAGGGCATATTCCTGGTTTTCCTTTTCTCATCCAAGGATCAAACATGTCTGACACTGTGGCAAAGTCCACTGTGTGGATACTCATTCTTTCTGAGTACGCCTTGACCTCACAAAGAGGAGGAAAAATGTTGCGCTTTTAGGCAATAGGTCTCTAAAATGACTTCTCCAATTCCCATGGTGAAACTTGAAGCTGCCGTGGAGTAAATCTTATTATGCTCTGGTGAGGTCATCAACTTCATGATCTGTTTTAGAGATGGGGAAGGAGTGGTCTTGCTGAAAATCTACCTACTTCAGACCACGTGAACTGAGCCCTCCGTGTCCTAGGATTAGAGTTCACAGGGTGTCCTCCCTTCTCTGGCTGCTTTGTCTTCTTTTTCTTGCTATTGTCAAAGGGCTAGTCAAATCAAACATGCAAACCAACTGGGACTATCAGATTACCTATGTGCTTTGAATTGTTTGGCCCTAAACCAAGGCTGAAGTGGCTAGTTGAGAGTAAGTCATTCTTTCCCCAGAACTTCTACAGAGGAAGTACTACTGATGATGGTGAAGATAATTATCGTAATAACAGTAATTTTTTGAGTGTTGTTTACTAATGGCCAGACATAGTGTTAAGCACCCTACATATTATATTAATTCTCAACAATCCAGTGAGCCAGGCATTATTATTGTTCCAATTTTACAGATTAAAGAAGTAAACCCCAGATCGATGATATAATCTGCTTAAGATAAAGCTAGCATGAGGCAAGCCACAGATATTCTAGGTATGTCTAACTCCAAAGTCTGTTAGTATAGTGCTTGCTTGCCTAGAACCAGGCACAGTTCTGGGCCCTGGAAATATAATGACCACTAAGTGTAAGGGAATGAGTAAGTGAAATAAATAACTGTAATTGGTAATAATAAAAAAAGTCATTACTAAAAGTCACAAAGACTAAAAGCCAAATTATGAAAACAAGCCCAATCGGTCTGTCTTGGGCAGAACTGCGGGGAGGGCCAAGGCTGCTTCTGGAATGGTCCCTCCCCAGTTCTCCCCACACATGATCAAAGTATGGCTGGGAAATGAAACCAGGTTAGTGGCTGGCAGCAGAAAAGAGGTGGGGAAAGACAAGCACAACATAGATGGATGTTTGGACCAACTCTTGCTTGACTATAGAGTAAGAGAAAGAAAACCTATGGCCCAGATCTGACTTTGTGGCTTTAACAGTAAAAAAATTTCTTTCCAATTCCATCTTTCAAATCAACTTTTGAAATTACATCATATATTTGAATGCTACAGTCTTTGTCCTAACATGTTTAAAACACTGGACAGAAGGAATAGTTTTATGTGAAACTTGAATTTTTGGCCTCATTTTGGCAAGGATATGGCAAACATTCCAAATAACAAAACTCAACTTTTCTAGAAGCAGTTTGTTTTCCAGTGCTGCTGTTTCTGTGGCTTACTTCTTTTGTTTGAAACTTCACAGAAATTAAGAATGCTGTAAGTTAGTATGTCAGCGATTCCTTTTGTTATAACTACCTTGTATTTTCCTGCAATGTTCTCTTTACCCTCTAGGTAAAAGTCTAGCTTCTTTAAATAATTTAACAAAGCCGGAATAAAGCACATCCCCTTGATTAAGGAAGGGCAAATAAACCAAATAATTTAATTAGGTAATTACTATTTCAAAAAATTTAGGCCCATACAGGTCATGTCACGTACCTGAAGTTCTGAGTGTTCTTTCAGGAGTCGATCGTATTCTTTTGAAAGTCTCTCTGATTGCACCTTCATTGTCATCACATCGTTTTGTGCCTTAGAAAGGGCTATAAAGAATTGAGCTTAATTTTTATTTTGAAATAATTTCAAATTTACAGAAAAGTTGCAAGACTTAGAGAACTAATTAGTCTTTACTCAAATTCACTGTTAATGTGCTACATTTTATCATATTCTCTCTTCATATACACATTATTATTTTCTTGAATCTTTTGAGGATAAGTTGTTCACATCATGTTCCTTTACTATTTAATATGTCATTGTGTACATACTTCCCAAGAACAAAATATCCCCTAATATAACCACAGCACAGTTACCAAATTTAATATCAATATAATACTTTTAATCTAAGATCCATATTCCAGTTTTGTCAATTGTCTGAATTATGTCCTTTTTAGCATTTTTTTCCCACTTCTAGTCTAAGAAACAGTCCTGGATCACATATGGGCATTTAGTTATCATGTCTCTTTAGTTTCTTTTAATCTGAAATAATTCCTCATCATCCCCACAACCTTCATCCCCCCATCTTTGGTGACACTGACATTTTTAAGAATATAGGCCACTTTTCAGATATTCTTCATTTTGATTTTGCCTGATGACTCCTCGTGATTCACTTCAGGTCATGCATCCCACTTACACATGAATAAGATATGAGTGACGCTGACTGCTTCTCAGGGCACCCAGAGGCCCAACACATCCACAGGTCTTCTGACCTTTACCGGCTTTTTCACTTTATAGTTACTATTTTGTATTACCCTTTGTAACTAAAGAAGCAATGCATGGGAAAACAGTTTAGACTGTGCAAACGTCCTGCTCCTCAATATAAAGACACATAAAAAATGATTACATATTGGGCTTTGTCTACCAAGGAACTAATTATCAAGTCAGCAGATTCATGTCCTTAGATAGAAGTAAAACAAAACAAAACAAAAAACAAATATATATAAAATTTTAAATTAAATTTAAGTTAAATTAAATTTAAATTGTCATGCATAATAGTTAGCCATACTGGACAGCACAGTTCTATTATTTCTTCCATATTCCTTCTACAGATCCATAATTCTAAATTAGGTATCAAACATTAATTTTGACAAATTTGTGTGTGTATGTGTTGGAATTTCACTGATGCCCAGGCTAGAGTGCAGTGGCAAGCTCATGGCAACTGTAGCCTTGACCTGCTGGACTCAGAGAATCCTTCTGCCTCAGCCTTCCAAGTAGCTGGAACTACAGGCATGTGCCACCAAGCCCATGCTAAATTTTGAATTTATTGTTGAGACGAGGTCTCACCAAGTTGCCCAGGCTGGTCTCAAACTCCTGGGCTCAGGCAATCCTCTTATCTCCGCTTCCCAAAGTGCTGGGATTACAGGCATGAACCACTGTATCCAGCTAATTTTGACAAATTTAATGTGATACCACTGACTGACCTACAATGGTATTTTGTGTGTGTGTGTGTGTGTGTGTGTGTGTGTGTGTGTGTGTGTGTGTGTATGACAGGGCCTTGCTCTGTTGCTCAAGCTGGGTACAGTGGCTCAGCTGAAGCTCACTGCAGCCTCACACTCCTGGGCTCAAGTAATTCTCTGCCTCAGCCTCCTAAGTAGCTGGGACTATAGGGATGTGCAACCATGGCTGGCTAATTTTTAAAGTTTTTGTAGAGACGAGGTCTCACTATGTTATCCAGGCAGATCTTGAACTCTTGGCCTCAAGCAGTCCTCCTGCCTTGGCCTCCCAAAGTGAAAGCCACTGCATCTGGCCCACAATGGTGATTTTAAGAATGTTGGTGTTATGATCTAAATGCCTGTGTCCCCGATTCTTTTGTTGAAACCTAATCCCCAATGTGATGGCATCAGGAGGTAGGAGTGGGAGGTGATTGAATCATAAAGGTAGGGACCTCAAGAATGGGATTAGTGAGTGCCCTAATGAAAGAGGCCCCAGAGAACTGCCTTCCCCTTCCATCTGTAAGATGGCATCATCAATGAACCAGGAGATAGACCTTTGCCAGACACTGAATTTTGCAGTGCTTTGATCTCAGACTTCCCCACCTCTAGAACTATGAGAAATAATGTAGTTTATAAGTGACAGTCTATAGTCATCGGTTACAGAAGCCTGAAGGTACTAAGACTGTTGGTCAGGAGCTTGTCTTAATATTAAAAATGACTTAAACTTCTGACATGAATAAATTACTTAAGAAATTTAATCCATCTTAATATTAACCCATTTCTTCCTTATCAGAAGATGATACAGGCAAGGATCAGTGGCTTATGCCTGTAATCCCAGCACTTTAGGAGGCCGAGGCAGGAGGAAAACTTGAGCCCACGAGTTTGGGACTCCGTCTCTATACAAAATATAAGATCAAATAATAAAAAAGTTAGAAAACCACCTGTACAGCCTATTTAGGAGCTTCTTCTGGTTACTACTGGTATTTAGCTATAACACAACAAACCCAGGCACATACCATTTTTCTGCCACTTATCAAGCCAAGGTATAAACTGTATTTCTTAGTTAACTTTGCATTTCAGTGGATAGTGATAAACCTAATGATTACTATCTTATGAATTCACTCTAATTAGGGGAGGTTGCTATTGTTTAGAAGCCTCTGGGACTCTTTTCCAGTCCTTTCTCTATCTCTTGTTTCATAAAAATTACAATATTTTGTTGTGGATGCCTTTGGCCTCCTTCTGCAACTGTGTCTGTAACTAAGGGATTATATAACTTGTTATCTGACATGTGAATATGCTTGTTTTATTTTGAGCCATATTATTTTGGAAACAGCATATACTAGGGAAACATTATTGGACAAGGAGGCTTTAGATAATACAGCAAAGCTGCTATTTCAGTTTTTGTATCTGCAAAGATGGGTTGCTATCACTTGCCATTGGCTTTATGAAAATGCTGAGATATTTTGTAAGAATACTAGACAGGTATAATCAGAGACTAGGTTATATCCTAGGTCTAGGTTCTACTAGGAACTTTTAAAGGCACATCTCTCATTTAGTAATATAGAAAATAATGATATAGTGACACACAGTAAGCAAAAATGTTTGTGTCCTTCAAGTGCCAAACTTATATTTATTGAACAATTTGCACAGTGGAAGGAGCTGGTGAGACTAATGCCTTGTATAAATGTATTGCATCTCTGTGATTTCTACCAGAGATAACAGACACCGCCAGCTAAGCTCTGGCAAAAAATGAAAGATAAATTTTTAGAGGCATTGGCATGATAGTTAAAATTGAGCTGTTGTACAATACCTCTAAGGACTGGGTCAGAGGAAAACATCTTATTTAAAAAATTTCCATACTTCTAGTGTTGATTTTTTTCAGTTTATTTGGTTCTGTTGTTGAGAATTCGAGAGTAGGACACACTGGAGTTATTTTACTTAACCCTCTCACATACTATTCCTTCTCCAGTGATCATGTATTTACTGGACTGTGAGTCTACAGTAATGCTTCCAAGATACTTGAAAGTATCAGTAAGAAACATAAATTATGGTTTTGATTACATTATAGTTACTTTTGTACATGTCTATAATTGTTGGGTCCATGTAGGTAAGGTCTAGGTTTTAGTCATCACTTTGATATAACCTACTCTCCCTTAACCTCACATCCATCTGCTGACAAGTTCTGCTGATTCAACTTTCTTTAAACCTCTCCAATTCACCCTCTCTGCTCCATCTCTGTGACCCCTGTCCTCATCTCTAGTTTATTGACATGGATCCCTCACTTAGTTGCCTGGCTATTCTAATTTATTGCCCATGGTGCTGTCAAAGTGATTGCTCTCAAGTCTAAAATCCTCCAACAGAGCCCTCAAAATGTTAAAATATAAACATGGCATATGAGGCCCTTCAGGACGGCCTCTAGGCCTACTGTTCAACTCTCCACAGCCTCCATCTTATTTTATGTTTCAGTTGCCTTGAGCTCCTTGTAGTACTCCAAAAGTGACACAATCTTTCAGTTACACACTGCTCATTTTGTTACAATATCTTGTCCATCTCCCTTAACCTCCCTGCCTCACTCTTTTTCTCCCATTTAATCTTGCAAATTAATATAATCCTGGCTGGGCATGGTGGCTCATGCCTGTAATCCCAGAACTTTGGGGGGCTGGGCAGATTGCTTTAGCCCCGGAGTTTGAGACCATTAGCTAACACAGCAAAACTTCATCTCTGCAAAAAAAGAAAAAAAAAAAAAAAAGAAAATTAGCCAGGCATGAGGGCGTGTAGTCCCAGCTACTTGAGAAGCTGAGGTAGAAGGATTGCCTGAGCCCAGGAAGTCCAGATTGTCATGAGCCATGGTCATCATGATGATGCCACTGCACTCTAGCCTGTGCGACAGAGTGAGATCGCAACTCAAAACAATAACAACAACAACAACAACAACACACACACACACACACACACACACACACACACATTCCCTTAAAATGTCAAGACATTGTCCTTGATCTCCAGTGTTGGCTTCTACTAATTTCCAAACTTACTTTCACCACAGCACTTACCATGCTGAAGGGTAACTATGTCCTTACAAGTCTGGACTACTCAAGAAACATTGTTATGTCTTATCTCTGAGGACCCAGCATACTGCCTTCCACGGCTAGATGTTTAAAATATGCTCCTTGAAGGCAAGAAAAAATAAATGAAAACTATAACCTTTAAGTACCTGAAAAATTTACTTGTGTGGAAATAGTTCACATCCTGAAAATGACAAATGTCAGGTGAACAATACAAGGTGTTACTTTAGTCACCTGATGGAAATTTTGGTTGAAATAAGATAAAAACAATCATATGATCAATCACAAACCAAAATATTCAGGATAGCTGGGACAAAGCAAACTGACCATTCTTGAAATACTTTCATGAAAATATAGTCATGTTTCAAATACCTCATCCTACTCCAGAATTAAAAACAAAATACAAATAGTATCACAAAATCCAGTTCAGATAATAAAAATCTCTAAAACATGAATTTTAAGAATGGGGCAGGAAATATACATGATAGGCCTGGAGTATCTTGTAATGCCACGAAGTAAGGAAGTGCTCCAAAAATGAAAACAAAAAAATTCACAATAATGGAAATGTGTCAAAGGGACATAGGAACTAATTGAAAGAGCTTCCAGTGGCCAAAGACGGACAACTTGAACAACAAAAATAAATGAAGTAGTAGTAAATACATACCCATGAGTTCATACTGAAAATAAATAAACAAGTAGGGGAAAATAGACAATTCTGAGAAGAAGAATTTCAAATAATTTATGTAGCTACTCTACTCTCAAGAAGGTAGAACACAACTCCTCATTTCTTGAGTGTGGCGTATGAACAGTAATTTCCTATAAAAGATTATAGTATGGAAAAAGAAGGGAAAAGCTACTTTACAGTACAGAAACTAGACAAATACTATTTCAGTCAGGTGATCAAGCTCAATGTCAACAGTGATAACGCACGTTAATGGTATGCACTCTTGATACAATGTGACAAAAATGGCTCTTTACCTTTGTGAATTTCCTGTCAAAATCTATATAAAAGTAGAAAACGTGAAATTCAGGAAAGAAGGTATCAGTATAGGAAAGAGGCAAAGGGAATCCCCATAATGATAATAAATAATACAGTTATAATGATGTGACAAAATAGAAATTCTGATATGCTTATATTGAAAGGATAGGGGAATAAGGAAGTATGAGGCACTGGGTCAGAAACTGGGTGAGATAAGAGACCTAAGTCCTCGTCTATCATATGAGAAAGTCAAAGATAATATCTCACAATGAAGATCGAGAAATAATGACCTAAACATTGTAATTAGAAATCTGGAGGCAGTATCAGAAGAAATCGCTAAATGAGTTGAATGTAGCTGCTTCTGGGTAGAGGGCCTGAGGAGACTGCTGTTTTCATCATAAGCTTTATGTTACTACTTGACTTTTAAAATGATGTATATGTAAAATTTGGATAAAATACAAATTTAAAGTTAGGTACTCTAGATGAATACTCTCTTTTATAAACCTTATAGTGACTACTTTGTGTTATAATTCTTAAGCAAAGGCTCACAGAGCTGGAAAGACCTCTAGTGATATAGTCCCGTTTTTAAATTTCCCTAACATAATGAAAAGAACATATCAATTTCTTTATTCAAATCATGTCTTGTCTTCTGCAAAGTTTTATCATTCCATAGAAATGGTTCCAATACATGTTCTAAACAAACAACCACACTATAACACTAATGAGAAACGATTCTGTTTACTGGCATATCCCTTCACTTCTCCCAATGCCCCATCCAAGGGCATTTAAGATTTGTGGCCCCATTCCACATAATACACTTGTGTTGTGAGCTAAAAGATGGATAAAACATGTCCAGTCCTGTACTAATGATCCTAAGATTGCATGAAACATTTTTCTGAAGTGAAGAATATGGTTTAATGAACCACTTGCTGAACTTGATTTTAGAGGAAGGGAAGTGACTGTGAATAGTTTCTCTCATGAAAAATAAATATAATTTTAAGGGTCAGAAAGCCAATAATACTAATAACTATTGATGGGGCATTTTTGCTTAATTACATTATTTGGAGCTACATAATAGATATTAAGGGTTAACTGGTCTATTTATTCATTTTACAAAAAACTATGGTCTATAACGGGTCAATGACTCAACCAAGATTACCCAGTGTACGCTCACATATTTTGCAATGTAATTCATATAACTTACTGTAAGGTTAAATAACTTCCAATATTTAGAGTCTACTTTCAAACTAAAGTTGAGAAGAGAGTCAATTAGATAATTCAAGCCAAAGACTACTGTCTCAGATTACCTGGATATGTGGAAGAAAGTTTTTTTTAAACAAACAAAATCTCTTTTTCATTGTATAAGGAAAATAATTTCATTATAGAAAATAATTTAAACTCCAGAAAAAGTCATTCATTGTACATGCTAAAAATAACCACTATTAATATTTTGGTATATATTTTTTCCTAATTTAAAGTGTTTTTATATTATTTTAATTTTTTTAGAGATGAGGGATCACTATGTTGCCCAGGTTGATCTCAGACCCCTGGACTCAAGCAATTCTCCTGCCTCAGCCTCCCAAAGTACTGGGATTACAGGTGTAAGCCACCACTCCAGATCTGAAAGTGTTTTTAGACTAAACTTGTCCCGCTTAATTTTTGTACCTCACTTGATAATAAACATAAATCTACTCTAATCTGATAAATTCATTATAAAAGTATTTGCCATGAAGGCTTTTAGTAAACATGCATATCTAGGTAGGGAATAAGACAGGAGTAAAGGATACCAAGGCACTCCAAGTAATCATCTCCTCCAAGCTCTCAGAGGCTCCATCCATTGACCCCTCACCTTTAGGGCACTACCATTCATTCATTTCACCCTACGGTGACACATCAACTTCTAACAGACCAGTCTGCTATATGTTTTGCAATTCTCACTACATAACAGTGATGTCATTTCACTCTTTCTTTGAGTCAGATTCTCACTCTGTCGCCCAGGCTGGAATGCAGTGACATGCTCATGGCCACAGCAGCCTCGAGTTGCTGGGCTCAGATGCTCTTTCTACCTCAGCCTTCCAAGTAGCCAGAACTACAGGCACGTGCCAACATGCCTGGCGAATTTTTTAATTTATTGTAGAGATGAGGTCTTGCCAAGGTCTTGCCAAGTTGCCCAGGCTGATCTCGAACCCGTGGGCTCAGGCAATCCTCTCACCTCTGCCTCCCAAAGTGCTGGGATTATAGGAGTGAGCCACTGCGCCTGGCCCTCATTTCACTCGTTTTTCTGCCAGTCTACATCCATCATCACTTTTGGAGAACTGTGTCTGATTATATCTTCATCACCTGGAACATTCAGTATGCATTTAGCACTCTCCACTAGTATTTTTGGTAGACTAACCCATGCTTCACACTGGGGAGGAAATGAATCTCTTTATGTACATATATTTGGTCCACCATCAGGACCATAAGTTCTTCTGGTAAGAGACTGTTTTTGCTTGCTTTAATGCCCCTTGGTAGAGACTATAAAAGCCTTTTTCAGGGTACACATCAGGTATGCTTATTAGTATCCTTGAAATTATGTCTTAAGTTAATATCTTCCCCATAGCTATTCCTCCTGGTCACAGGAAGACACATAAATAGTTTATTTTATGAGTACAGACCTTGGAAACAGATAGAAGCTCACAGGAAAGGAAATCACAACTAAATGGGAATGCAACAGTGAAACAAACAGGATGAAATAGCACCATTATGTATTAGTCTCAGGAATGTAGTTCTATAGCAAACAAATCCCTTTTTTCTGGTTTGTCAATAATATTAACATGTAAAAATAACATCAACATGTGAAGATAACATAGAGGTGAACTAATAAACACTAGTTTATTTGCCATTATTTACCTAACTAAATTTTAATTGATTTAAATAATTACTATATTATTAATTACATATTGCTTACTGATACATCCATCAAATAAACTATCCTATTTTTTTATTAATATGAGTTTTTTTTTCAGTTAATACAAGGGATGAAGATGTCAAAGATGCAGAAACTTGGCATGTAAAAAAAAGTTTTCTTATTTAAATAACAAAAGTTCATTAAAAGATAGCAAATGAAAAATGACCAAAATAACAAACAATTGTTAAGCATTAACAACTTTAAAATAAGGAGGTAGCTTTGATATAACTGCAGGTTAAAAATAACTGAATTCATGCCCACAAAAATTTGCAACTGTACCACATACTTAGGGTAGACTTTCAAAATTTATTTTTAGATAGATATATGGTTCATTTGTAAGGAACTGGAAACCCTATAGTTTTAAACTTGTATACAAAGCTTATGTCTTAAGATTAAAAAGGCAGGAATGTAAGGTTTCTGGTACATGAAGTAGCAATTCCCCTCTAATTTTCCATCTTGTCTTGATCTTCAAATTCTCTTGAAAAGCACTTTAGCTATTTTTCACTCCCTGGTCCCTATGTAAACTGGCAATAAAAGATGGTTTTTTTAAAAAAAACTCTATCATCTTCAAGGGTAGTACAGTTGGTCTATAAAAGAAAACTTTAGTTCTGTTCAAGGCTAAGTCAAGGTGATATGGAAGCATTTATTCAGGGAGAGAGTTGTATTATCAATATTTTAAATAGGGGAACAAGAAGGTTCTGCTTCCTGGGTCCAAATCCAAGGTTTCTATAATATGCTGCTAATACTAAGGTATACATAATAGGTCTTTACACTCAGTTTCTGATGTTTGTACATACGTTGTTTAGTGAATTTTTATAAATAAGCTATATATATATATATATATATATATATATATATATATATATATATTTATTTATTTATTTAAAGCAAGATTTATTAAGAGGACAGAAAAGCTCCCACAGTGGGAGGGGACACGAGGGGTCTGATATACTTTTAAAGGGAATTTAACTTCATGTTAAATTACAATGTATAAATTGCTTGAAAAGTTCTTTAAAAAACCGTTGATGAAAGAAAGAGAGGGGGAAAGAGAGAAAGCAAGCAAGCAAGCTAAACAAAATTAGGAAAGAAACAAAGAGAACTAAGGCAGTATCAAGGAATTTGCCCAACTTACTTTTTTTCTTTTCTTTTTCTTTTTTTTGTAGAAGACATACAGCACTACATAACTTTCCTATAATATTGGCAGCCCTAAGAATTCCTTTTTTAACAGAGCATGTTATGGATGTATCCCTGCTCCATTATAGATGTATTCCTCTATCATTACTTGGATGCATACAATGACTGAACGGTGTATATTTCCTCTGGTTATAAGAATAAATACCAGGAAGGTGTTCATTTATGAAAATAAATACCAGTAATTTTCCTGGAAGAGGAACCAATGAAGTCAATCACCTTGGACATCAGAAGGTTCCTCTATTACATACAAAGTCTATCTTTAGCATGAGAACATGTGAACTATGTAAATTCTTCGAAGCTTAGGTTCTCATTTTTCATGGCAGTGCCTTTTCCCAATTACTCCACATGCTGGGATATCAAAGTTATTGTTAAATGGATCATTAAAATGACAGATCAGGTAGTTACACCTGACTAAGTAAGGCCTGAGTGTAAATTAGGTGCTTTGGGGTATGTACGCTGCCTTTTGAATCACTAGGATGTTATTACTGCACTGAAGCACAGGTAATAATTTGCAAACTCGGCTCAAAATGGGAGCGGGAGGTTAAAAACTGATGAAGAATTTGCCACTACTGACAGAACAGTCTTAATAGCTACCTTCAGAATGCCACTTTTCTATTTGGGACTAACCAGTTTAAATAAACATTTGTATTTATGTTTTTTTTTCTTTTTGAGTAGGAGTCTCACTCCATTGCCCAGGGGCTCCATAGCCACCCCAGCATCGCTCACGGCCACCCCAGTGTTGACCTGCTGGGCTCAGGCGATCCCTCTGCCTCAGCCTCCCAAGTAGCCAGAACTATAGGCGTGCGCTACCATGCCCAGCTAATTTTTTGACTTATTATAGAGATGAGATCTCGCCATGTTGCCCAGGCTGGTCTCAAACTCATGGGCTCAGGCAATCCTCTTGCCTCAGCCTCCCAAAGTGCTGAGATTACAGGCTTGAGCCACCATGCCTGGTCTATACTATTTCCACTAATATACTTGGGGAAAAAAAATGTTTCACTTAGAATTAAGAAATACCAAGGATAAGAAATTCATATGGAAAACACTCTATTTGCTTCTATAAAAATAACCATATTGTTTCTTACTCAGTTTTCAAGTATAAAAGATTTTTCTGTAACCTTAAGCATCACCGCCTTAATACGCTTTTATAAATCAATGAATATTTTTGAGTGGCACTGTGTCCAAAGCATTGTACTGATGAATTCATCCAAATTGTGCACTATTAATTGATATAATTTCTTAGTTCTTGCTTTATTGAATTTGATTGGTACAGGTCAAGAGAATATGACCAGGGAAATACCTTCTTTAGAAATGGAACTTTGATCTTTTCAAGGTCATTAAGAATGCTACCAAAAAAACAAAAAACCCCAAACCTTTGAGTAAATAGAATGTGTTCATAAAATATTACACATCTTGCAGGAACCAAATAAGACATACTCAAACAGGTAAAATCTGCTTTTACCTCAACACTGATTCACTTTGAAAGTAGCTTTGAGTCTACACTTCAAACACAGAAACTGGTATCCCTTGTTATCAGAATATAAACACAAAGAAAGAGTTCGTTTTCTCCAAACATCTGATTTGTCTTTTAAAGAAATGCTAACATAATACTGAGTTTAGTTCTATGCCATATTTAGAAAATTAAAGTTCAAAATATCTTAGAGTTGGAACTTCTGAAAGGCAAAAAAAGAAACTAAATTGACCAGGGGTGAGAGAATTGTAGTATGGCACGCAACCATTCCTGTCTGCTTTTTATTTTTGTCCCACCCTGCTTACAACATAAGAAAAGAGATTCTTGGCAAATAGAAAAAAATATAGATTTTGAAATAATCTTTTTTCTTACTTTCTTCTTTCACTGGGTAAAGGTATTTTGCTATGCAGCCATAACAAAAAATGAAATTATGTCCTTTGCAGCAACATGGATGCAGCTAAAGTCCACTATCCTAAGCAAATTAATTCAGAAAGAGAAAATCAAATACCCCATGTTGTTACTTGTAAGTGGGAGATAAACATTGGGTACACACAGACATAAAGAAGAGAAAAACAGACACTGGGGACTCCTAAAAGAGTTGAAAAACTACCTATTGGGGACTATTTACTGTAACAAACCTGCACATGTACCTCTTGAATCTGAAATTTAAAAAAATAAATGGGTGTTGTTTTAAGCTGAAAAATGGTATTTTGTAAATAGTCCTTGCCTTTTTACAAAAGGATTAGCAATAATATTTTATGCTGGCTAAAAAAATAACACCAGTTTCTCTTTTGAAATGTCTATTGTAAGGGGTAGGTAATTACTAAATTCATTTTCATACAAACATTAACATTTCTTAATCATGTTTCAAATCTTTTGAAATTGCAGAAAAGGCAACAGTACCAACTACAAGATCCTTGAATTTTGGGATATGCCATATCAACCACAATAATAATATACCACATTGTCTGGAAGGGTAGTTTATTTTTTAACTTACTGCCTTTAAACTACCTTTTTTGCAATTTGAATATGAAGTAGGAAAATGACTAAAGAATTTTGTATCACATATAATATCTTCTGTGGATTTTTGTTTAGTTTATAGAATTAGCTTTTATCTTTGGGTTTTCCATCTCAAAATCAAACATGCCCTGCTAAAGTAAACTCTATTCAAACAATGTAAATAGATATTCAATAATAGCAAGTTATAGTACAGGGAACTTTTTTATACTGAGACTTACAAATGATATAAAGTAGGTCCTTGATTCACTGAATATTCTCCAGTTTATCTCCCATTTCAAGTAATGGAAGAGATTTGAAACTGGAGAAAGTCTATGCATTAATCATTACCTTAACCCCAATTGTCTGAGAGGTTCTCTAGTGTCTGGCCAACATCAAGGAATATCTGTTATACGCTGAAATGCTGCCAGGAGTCAAGTTACAAACTTACACTCAAGAGTTTTCTGGGATGACACTGGATTTGGGATATCTACTTTTCTGTGCTATGCAGCTGCAAGCAATACTTTGTTCTTTAGGAAAAAGGAAATACCATAACTTTTTTTTTTTTTTAACTTAAAAGAAATAGCTGCCTTTAGGGAAATGGAGTTGGGATGCTCACTCCAAACCTATACTCCAGTGTATTTTGGAACGAGGCACTCAAATTCTCAGTTGACAACCCAGATATTGTTGCTTACTCTATGCCTACCTATCTCTTTTCAAGGAATGACTTCCTTATGTCTAGGAGATAGACTATATTAGGGCTTGAAATAATATATTTTCTTGTAGGAAAACTGTCTGCCTGCAATTGCTTCTCTGAAAAAATATATATGCTGATAGAAGAAAAGTGGTTCAGTTTTCCAAAAACACATTTACAAACAACTTTTCAAGAACATAGTTCTTTTGCTAAGGCAGGAACATCTGTATTTACAACACAGATCTCAAACACCTACATGTTTTTCTGTATAACAGGGCATGTTTCCCTTGGCTGGTACAATGTTTTATCTTTGTATTTGGACAGGAATTTATAAATAGGTCATTCTTGGTATTTTAGTCAGAAGGATATTTAGGCATTAGTTCTGTTTTAGGGAAAACAGTGAAGTGTAACAGCACAAAATATCATGCCAGTCTTTTCACTTTTTCACATGCACACAAAGTTACCATCTGAAGTCCTCTTTAATTCAGCTTTCAGTTTCTGCTGGTCTTCAACTAGTTTTTTATTTTCTTTTTCCAAAATGTGTTCTTCATCCTTGCCATAACTTTTCAAGACCTATCACAAAAGGGAGTTATAGGAAGAAGTAAGCTTTGATTGCAATAGTTAGATATTCTTACAGAAAATGGGCTGAGTAACTGATTTAAAACTTATGCCTTGTCCTTTCTGGTTAATTTTCTACAATGTACTTTTGTGAAAAGCTTAATATTTGACAAACACACAAAAAGATTTATCTTTATTGTGGCTGAAATTTCTAAAATGAAAATAAGAATTTATGGTTGCTACTATTAGAATTATGTTTTCAAAAGTACTTAGGTAAACAATGTGAGCCTTTCTCAATTAAATGAGAAACATACAGATGCTGGATAGGATGTGGGGGAAAGAGAACTCTTCTACACTGCTGGTGGGAGTGTAAACTAGGACATTCTCTGTGGAAAACAGTGTGGTGATTCCTAAAAGATCTAAAAATCAACCTTCCATACAAAACCCCACAATCCCACCTGCTAGGAATATACCTGGAGGAACTCAAATCATCCTGTCATGCATGTTTATTGCAGGATTATTCAAAACAGCAAAAACATGGAACCAACCATGCTGCCCATCAAAAGAGAACTGGATAAAAAAAATGTATATACAAATGATGGGATATTATACAGCCATAACGAAGGACACAATTTAGAACTTCGCAGCAACTTGGGTGGACTTAGAGTCTATAATGCTGAGTGATCTATCACAGAAACAAAGACCTGAGTACCACAAGTTCTCACTCATAAGCAGACCTTGAGCAGATATCATAATACTATAAGAAAGGAACTGGAAGTAGTAAAAAACTGCCAGGGGAGGGAGGGTGGAATTGGCAGTAGTGGGAGACTGCCAGGAGAGGCGAGGCATACCTCATCAATAAGGGTACCTGCATAATGAACATTTGTATACCTAAACCTGAATTGTACCTCACATCTTTAAAATAAAAAAATTTAAAAAGAGAAACATAAACTAGGGAAAAAACAGTTCTGAGGATGATATTAATTGGAAAACCATTATGTGCTGTTACACTTCACTGTTTTCCCGAAAACAGAACTAATGCCTAAATATTCTTCTGAAGCTGTCGACTCAGATTATTTTTATATAGGTAAGTTTGTAAGAGAAGTAAATAATGTCAGGGTGGAGATGGCTAAGTGGGAAATGACAGGGCCATCTCTGTGGTTGGAAAACTCCATCTAATTTTCATTGAATAGTTTCCAAGTTACTTTTATTCAGTTAATCTTTTACAATTCTCTTTATATTTTAAAATGTATTCTGACTTTAAAAATGTTTATGTTGGCTGGGCGCGGCGGCTCAGGCCTATAATCCCAGCACTTTGGGAGGCGGAAGTGAGAGGATTGCCCTGAGTCCAGGGGTTCGAGATGAGCCTGGGCAACTTGGTAAGACCTTCTCTCTACAATAAATAAAAAAATTAGCTGGGTATGGTGGCACATGCCTGTAGATCCAGCTACTTGGAAGGCTGAAGCAGAAGGATTCTCTGAATCCAGCAGGTTGAAGCTGCGGTGGCCGTGAGTGTGCCACTGCACTCCAGCCTGGGCGACAGAGTAAGATTCTGACTCAAAAAAAAAAAAAAAAAAAAAAGTTTATGTTTGTAGCTTATCTCTTCTACTCAAGAAAACTTAAGATCTGAATAGTAAAACAATTTATCAAAATAAAAATATCATGGAGTAAAAATTTCATAATCTGTAACTATGGATAGAAATATCATCGTTAGAACTAAGAAGCTGACTAAAAGAGATAAGGAATTTAAGTTACCAAGAAAGACAAATTAAATGTTTGAAAAATAAAACATGTACACACTGGCATGGTAAACTGACTAAAGTGGCAGTCACTTGATTCTGACAGATTCTACAGCCAGATAAAAAAGAAATTCAGGAGAATTTTAAACAGATTAACAGAGGAATTTTAAACAGAGGAAATTCTGCTATATGGTGATTCCTTTTCTAATGTTAGCTATATAGTCAACAAACAAAACTAACAAAGTTCTACTGAGCAATGACTACATGCAAATATTTTACAATGCAGGGTGCTATAAGGGCTAAAACTGTAAGCGAAACATTATCTCTACTTTCAGGTAACTTCAATCACATAGAAAGGGTGGCAGGAGAGCAAAAACAAAAAACTGCAGCCCAAGACCAAATACAATACTATTGTGCTATGACAGAGATTAGGCAGCTCAAAAGGAGAATTTAGAGTTTTTGGCTGAGCTCAGTGGATCAGCCTATAATTCCAGCACTTTGGGAGACTGAGGTGAGTGGATTGCCTGAGTCTGCAGGTTCGAGACCAACCTGGGTAACTTGGTGAGATTTGTCTCTACAATAAATCAAAAATTAGCCAGGCGTGGTAGTGCGTGCTTGTAGTTCTGGGGACTTGGAAGGCTGAGGCGGAAGGATCGCAGAGCCCAGCAGGTTGACAGTGGGGTGACTGTGAGCATGCGTGCCACTGTACCCCTGCCTGGGTAAAGGAGCGAGACTCCAACTCAAAAAAAAAAAAAAAAAAGTTCTAGTGCATATATTATATAATCCCAGGAACTATTTTTTAGAGATAGGAGGACTGAGGTACATTCTGAAACTGAAGGAGCTTCATACCTTTTGAAACAAAATAATATACATATATTTAAAAAGAGGAGTACAAGAAAAACAAAATTTCTCCATATCTTTTAATTTGTGGCCCACTTGAAGTTCAAAACAACCTTAGCTGCTATTTCACTTAATTCAGTTCATAAAATCTCCAGTGATTACCCAAATTAGATGAGAACCATTGAGTTACAGGAATGTTTTCACAGTCTGCTTAATTTTTATGCTAGTGACTTGGAAAAGTTGGATTTGTGTCAGTCTTGTAGATAAGCTTTCATTACTGCACCTGTAAACTTGTCCAAATTTATAATGTGTAATTTCATGCTGGAGAAAGACCAAGAGCCCTGAAATTTGAAATTTAATAGCTACCAGCTATAATAATGTGTTTCCTGTCCCACACACCTTATCCTATCTAGGGAAGTAGCTGGAAAAAAAAACCAGTAAGAAGTAAAGCTCTATCACCTGTAGCAGTTAAATTAAAAGTTAATTGGTCTTTCATAATTATTTCCATTTATTTAACTGAATTTCAGAATACAATCTACCATTGAAAATCGTTTTATAGGATAGCATGGGAGGTGAGGTCACAAAACAATGTGGTTAAGAATGTGGAGTCTAGAGTCACACTGCCTGGCTTCAAATCTTAGTTCAGTCTCTTATTAGCTGAATGATTTTTTGCAAGTCACTTAACGTTTCTGTGTCTCGGCTTCCTCATCTATAAAATGCAGATAATAACAATACCAATCTCATGGGTTGTGAGAATTTAAAAGAGGTTAAAACCTTACTGGGAGCCGGGCTCGGTGGCTCAGCCTGTAATCCCGTGCCTTGGGAGGCTGAGGTGAGTGGATTGCCTGAGCCTGCGGGTTTGAGACCCACCTGGGCAACTTGGCGAGACCTCATCTCTACAATAAATCAAAAATCAGCCGGGCATGGTAGCACATGCCTGTAGTTCCAGCTACTTGGAAGGTTGAGGCGGAAGGATCGCTGGAGCCCAGCGGGTTGAGGCTGCGGTGATCTCTCACTGAAACAAAGAGCTGAGTACCACATGTTCTCACTCATAAGTGGACCTTGAACAACTACTGTATTACTGTAGGAAAGGAATTGAAAGTAGCGGGAAACTACGGGGAGGGGTGGAAAGCTGGGATTGACAGTAGTCGATATCCATCTGGGGGGGCACACCTCATCAATAAGGATACCTGCACAAGGAACATTTGTATACCTAATCCTGAATTGTACCCTACAATTTCAAAATAAAAATTAAAAGAGGAAAAAAAATAATAAAAATACTCTTGAAATAATCACTACATAGAACAATGTTATTAATTACGGCTATTTTCTGTTTATAAATTATGAAAATGCTCTTTTTAATGCCAAAAACTAATATTTCACTCCTTAGGAACACCAACATTTATACACATTTATATATATAAAAAAAAATACCCATTTTAGTTTTTCATTCTCTTCCATAAATTTTTTGGCAGCCTTGTTAGTATTTTCTGCTTGAGTTTTGAGCACTCCTTGGTTTGACAGTTCTTTTGCCAGTTGAGTAATAAGTGTCACCAGGCGTCTCAACACTCTAAGAAAACAAAAGTTCAAAATAATGTATAACTAGCTAGACCAATAATCAGAAACTGTGACTTTAAAACAACAGTGATTATCAAATGACTCTTGTTAGGTACAGGTGTAGTGGAGGTAGATGATATTTAAGCAGAACACTTGCTTTTATTTTATTTTTTTAAATTTGAGTCTCCCAGTAAAAAAAAGCCTGTGTCTCATTCCTTTGGCATCTTTGTTAGATGACCAGCATTTAGAATACATTCTCAGTGATACTTATTTGTTTTCTTAAAGAAGGCTTTAGCCTGGAAAAGTAGAACTAGAAAAACTTCAGACAGTGTAACAGGGCCAAAGACAGAAGTCTTTTTTTGGCTCATTTCAAAACTTGCTGTTTAAAGAACATTGTATAAGGTCAGCCAAGCCTGAAAACTGCTAATTCACATCTGTTTATGGGTAGGTTCCATTGTTAGAAGTAGTAATTAATATCTTCAATTATTCATTCAGCAGATATTTGTTTGTTCAGGAATCGCTAAGTGTTAAACATCATGCTAGACACTGGGAACACAGCAAGAAACAAAACAAAGTCCATGTTCTCAGGAAGTTTAGGGTCTAGTTGGGGAGGCAAGAATTAAAACAATTACAATTTGAATGATACTAGAAAATAAAGTACATTTTTTTTTAATGAGCACATAAAAGAGAAGACCTACCTACTTTGGGGGTAGTGATGGCCTCAGAAAACTCCCCTGAGAAAGAGGCTGTAGCCTAAGTAAGAATTAACCAGGAAAAGAGGGAAGGGAAAAGTGTTTTGGCAGAAGGAATGGCTTGTATGAAAACCCTGAAGTGGGAAGGAGTTAGGTACACCATAGAACTCAATCAATATTTTAGCAAGAATGAATGAATTAATGACTATAGTGAAGGTTAGTGGGAGAGGGATGTATTATACACGTCAGAGACACATAGGAGACAAGGGTCCAGAAAAAGGGCTACATCATTCAAGGCCTTATGGATTTAGAAACCTACAAGCTGTACTATTGTTTGCTATTTGGGTACATCACCTGAGTTCTTTTATGAAAATCTATAGTAGGCCAGGTGCAGTGGCTCATACCTGTAATCCCACCCAGTACAGTGGGAGGTCAATGCAGAAGGATCACTTAAGGCCAGGAATTTGAGAGTTGCCTGGACAACACAGTAAGACCCTATCTCTACAAAAAAATAAGTTAGCTAGGTGTGGTGATGCGTGCTTGTAGTCTTAGCTACTCAGGAGACTGAGGTAGGAGAATCATTTGAGCCTAGGAGTTCAAAATTACAGTGAGTTATGATTGCACCACTGCACTCTAGCCTGGGTGATGCAGTGAGAGCTTGTCTCTATTAAAAAAAAAAATTATAAGCCGGGCTCAGTGGCTCAGCCTGTAATCCCGCGCCTTTGGGAGGCTGAGGTGAGTGGATTGCCTGAGCCTGCGGGTTCATGACCCACCTGGGCAGCGAGACCTCATCTCTACAATAAATCAAAAAATCAACCGGGCATGGTAGCGCACGCCTGTAATTCCGGCTACTTGGAAGGCTGAGGTGGAAGGATTGCCGGAGCTCAGCAGGTAGAGGCTGTGGTGGCTGGGAGCAGCCACTGCACTCCAGTCTGGGCGACAGAGTGAGACTCCAACTCAAAAAAAAAAAAAAAAATTATAGTAAGGGTGGACAAAACGAGAAAGAGAAGCATAAATCATGTTTTTAAATCGTGCTTCTACTTTTTTTTTTTTTACTTACAGCCAAAAAAATAATGAAAATCCAGAAATGTAAAGATTTCTTTGGGATCTAAAAAGTTTCATCTGTGTATGTTCATAGGCATTGGGGCTGCTGGTTGAGCTCTTCTCAATAGTATGGGTAAAGGAATATTTCCTTACTTCTCTCACAGCATCTGTAACAGAAAAAGAAAGAGAAAACATTACTTTCGGCTTTTAAGAATATAAACTTGTTAAAAAGTGAAAGCAGTTTTAGAATAACTGCCCAAACTTTAAATAATGGATATCAGGTAGAGGTTCTCTTTTTGTCTTTACCTCTATAGTACTTGGGAAAATATCATGCTCAAAGTAGGTGCTCCGTAAATGAATACTAGTGGCAAATTTTGAATTATTATAGTTTATTAAAAAAACCATCTAATATTTACCATCATTTTATTTTTTCTTCCCTAGTTATATGGGAAACTATTAGCCTTTATTCTATCTCTAAAAATGACTAAAATTCAATCTATTGACAACAACAGATGCTATATCCCATTACAATCAATTCTAGGAGACTATCCTATTTCTCTTATTATACTAACACTTTATTATATCTATTATTACTTTAAAATATTGAGATTTCAGCAATATTTGGTTATACTGAAATTTCTACTGCATACATTTGTTACAATGGAATTCCATGTATGGTGGCATACACGCCCCCAACTGTCATGTGGATGGCACTTGTTACTGGAAATGTTTAGAGAGCTGTTCCTTGGATGGTTTTAGTTCTGGTAAGTCTCAGATCCAGGGCAACCACTTCTTCCAGTGTAAAATAGTTATCAGCTTATTAGTAGCAATATTTAATGCATTCTTAGCCACTGGATTCTTGTATGTACTAGGGAACAAATCTGTTTTAGACGTCTCAAAAATCATTGGGGGTACAAGCAAATTAGAGTGCTCCTTTCATGTGACCATTAGCATTCTTGGGACACAATTACTGACACAAAAGAAAAGAGATTCCAGGTAGAAAACGGAGACCATTTTGATTATCTTATTTTTTAACAGCTTTACTGAGATATAATTAATATACCATAAACTTTATCCCTTTAAAGTCTGCAATTGTGGTTTTTAGTATAATCACAAAGTTGTTTAACCGTCACTGCTACCTAATTACAGAACATTCTTATCATCCCCAATAAAGTTTTATACCCATCTCATTTTTATCAACCCCAAAAGAAACTTCATATCCATCTCCTCCTTCCTCCAATCTACTGGAGACCACCAATCTACTTTCTGTCTCTATGTACCTATTCCAGACATTTGATATTAACAGAATCATATTCTATGTGGTTCTGTTGTCTAGCTCCCTTAACTTAGCATGATGTTTTCAAGGTTCTTGTTTTGTTTTGTTTTTCACCTTTAAATTTTTTTATTTTAAAATTGTGGGGTAAATTCAGGGTTATACAAATATTCATTGTGCAGGTACCATTGTTGATGAGGTGTGTCCTCCTTCCCCAGGCAGTTTCTCACTACTGCCAATCCCACCTCCCCGCTGCCCCATGCCCCCGCAGTTTCCCGCTACTGTCAATCCTTTTCTTATAGTGTTACCATAGTTGCTCAATGAGGTCCACTTATGAGTGAGTACATGTGATAGTCAGTTCTGTGTTTCTGTGAAAGATCACTCAGTATTATAGACTCTAAGTCCATCCTGGTTGTGAAGTTCACAATTTTGTTCTTCTTTATGGCTGCGTAATATTTCACTATAGAGATGTGGTAACATTTGGTTTATCCAAATCTCTTTTTCTTTTGTGTCAGTAATTGTGTCCCAAGAATGCTAATGGTCACATGAAAGGAGCATTCTAATTTGCTTGTACCCCCAATGATTTTTGAGACGTCTAAAACAGATGCGTTCCCTAGTACATACTAGAATCCAGTGGCTAAGAATGCACTAAATATTGCATTCATCAGATGATGGATATTTGGGTTGTTTCTATTATGACTATTATGAATACGCTGCTATGAACAATACAAGTTTCCTATTGACATATGTTTCCATTTCTCTTGGTATATACCTAGGAGTAGAACTGCTGAGCATATGGTAACTCTACGTTTAACTTTCGGAGTAACTGCCAGACTGTATTCCAAAGCCACTATACCATTTCACATTCCCACAAGAAGTGTGTGTTGGTTCCAATTTCTCCATACCCTCAGCAACACTTGTTATTATCTTTTTGATTATAGTCATCCTAGTGGGTGTGAAGTGGCATTTCATTGTGGTTTTGATTTGCATTCCCATGATGGCTAATGAATGCAAACATCTTTTCATGTGCTTATTGACCATTTGCATATCATCTTTAGAGAAAAGTCTACTAAGATCCTTTATCCATTTTTAAATTGGGTTATTTGCTTTTTTATTTGTCCCCCAAATGTCTTTTATGTATTTCTTCTTTTTTTTTTTTTCTTTTTCTTTATTTTTATTTTTTGAGTTGGAGTCTCACTCTGTCACCCAGACTGGAGTGCAGTGGCTGCTCCTGGCCACCGCAGCCTCGACCTGCTGGGCTCCGGTGATCCTTCCGCCTCAGCCTTCCAAGTAGCTGGAATTACAGGCATGTGCTACCATGCCCGGCTGATTTTTTGATTTATTGTAGAGATGAGGTCTCGCTGCCCAGGTGGGTCTCGAACCCGCAGGTTCAGGCAATCCACTCACCTCAGCCTCTCAAAGGCGCGGGATTACAGGCTGAGCCACCAAGCCCGGCTATGTATTTTTTCAAACTGATAATTTTATAGTGAACATTCATCAAATATAGTTATGTCTCTGTAGTCTCTTGATATACAACATTTTTAATAAAAAAAGACATTGACTAAAGTGTCAGGCCGATTGTTTTACAGAAAGTTCTCACAATCTGGATTTGTCTGACTCAGGTATATCTAATTTGTTTCTCTAATTCCTGTATTTTTAGAAAATTAGATCTCCAGTAGAAGTATTTCACTGGATCAAGTTTAATACTTTTGGCAAGAATCCCTCATAACTTATGTAATGTTAGCTTTTCTCATACTTTTTGATGCTAAATTTGATTACTTGGTTAAGATGGCACATTAGTCAAGGTCCTCCAGAGAAACAGAACCAACAGAATGTGTGTGTGCATATACATAAATATATACACAGAGAGAGGAGAGAAAGAGGTGGAAGGGGAGAGGGGGAGAGCGGGAGAGGAGGGAAGGGAGCGAGGAGAGGAGGGGGAGAGGGAAGGGGAAGGAAGGGGAGAGGGGAAGGGAGAAAGGGAAGGAGGAGGAGGGAGAGAAAGAAAGAGGGGGAGAGAGAGAGGAGAGAGAGGGAAGGAGAGACACTGAGACTGAGAGATTTATCTTAAAGAATTGGCTCACAGGCTTGCAGAGGATCGATAAGTTCAAAATCTGCAAGGTAGACTGGCAGTCTGGAGGGAAGAAATACAGTTTGAATTCAAAGGCAGTCTACTGGCAAAATTCCTTTTTACTCAGAGGTCACTCTTTGTTCTATTAAGGCCTTCAACTGATTGAACAAAGCCCACTAGCATTATAGAAGATATAATTTGCTTTACTCATAGTCCAGTTATTTAAATATTATCCAAAAAATACCTTAACAGAAATATCCAGAATAATGCTTGACCAAATAATATCTGGGCACTGTGGCACAGTCAAACTGACACACAAAACTAACCATCACAGATAGTGACTACCAAATTTCTACACTGAAAAGGTTTGTGTTTCTGTTTTTATTTATTTTGGTCTTGAAATCTGGTAGTGTGTCCCAATTTTGCTCCTTTTAAAGAATTTCTGGCTGTTATGAGTTGTTTGTCCGCATACATTTTAGAAGCAATCAATCAATTTCTACAAAAATGCCTGTTGGGATTTTAACCAGGACTATGTTGAGTCCACAGATTCATTTTGGAAAAATAAACATTTCAATAATACTGAGTTTTCCAACTAATAAAAAATCTCCATTTATTTTGATCTTCTTTAATTTCTTCCAGCAATGTTCTTGTAGTTTCAATATAGAGCTCTTTTGTGTCTTTTATTTATTTATTTTTTTGAGTTGGATTCTCACTCTGTTGCCCAGACTGGAGTGCAGTGGCCGCTCCCAGCCACCGCAGCCTCGACCTACTAGGCTCCAGCGATCCTTCTGCCTCAGCCTTCCAAGTAGCTGGAATTACAGGCATGTGCTACCACGCCCAGCTGATTTTTTTTGATTTATTGTAGAGATGAGGTCTCGCTGCCCAGGCGGGTCTCGAACCCACGGGCTCAGGCAATCCACTCACCTCAGCCTCCCAAAGGCACGAGATCACAGGCTGAGCCACTGAGCCCGGCCTCTTTTGTATCTTTATAAAGCTTATTTCTAAGAGTTTTTAGGCTTCTTGGTATAAACACAAAAGGAATTTTTTAAAATTTTACTTTCCTATTGTTTATTGCTTATATTGCAGAAATGAAATTAATTTTTCTGTATTGACCTAGTATTTTGTGACTCTCACTATATTAATTTCTTTGACATATAAGTTTTCTTACAAAAGCTAAAAATTAGGATTTTTGTATAAAAAAGTATGTTATCTGCAAATAAGATTGTTTTCTTTCTTTGCAATCTTTATGTCTTCTGGTTCTTTTCCTGACTTATTACAATCCTGTAGGACATCTATTATTTAATTGAATAAAAACAGTGAAAGTGAATATCCCTGCCTTGTTCCCAATCTTATGGAAGAAACCCTCAATATCTAATTAAGCATGATGCTAGTTCAAGGTTAATTTTCATCAGAATGAGAATGTTTCTTTCTAAATCCTAATCTGCTAACCTTTATTTAAAAAAAAAAAAATCACGAGTGAATATTATTAAGGTGGAAACTAAAATAATTGGTTTTAAGCCTTTCTTCTCTAAAAAACATTCAAAACTATACATTTTCCTCCAAGCTGTGCTTTAGTGGCATCTCACATATTTTGGTGTCTTGTATTTTCATTATTATTCAGTTAAAAAATTTTCCCATTTCCTTTGTGAGTTCTTTGACCCAAGGGTTAGTATAAGACAAATCTTGTCTAATTTGTAAATGTGTAGAGGTTTTCCAGAAATCTGTTATTGATTTATATTTTACATACTCTGCATGACTTCAATCCTTTGTATTTATTGAGACTTATTTTATGACCCAGAATATATTGTACTTGGTGAACAGTGTATAGTATAGTCCTGTGACCTTGCAAGGATTCTATTTTACAGTTGTCTGTAGAGGCTTCATTTTTATACCTTTTTTTAAGGATTCGTCTGTTTTGGTTTACTTTTTAGTTACAGTAAATTTCTAATTCTAGAATACAGTCTCTATTTCTACAGAGTCGTTCTGTGATTTTAGTGGAAAGGCTCAAGGTCTTTACCCTCTAACTTGATGAGACTCAAACTCCAAACTCAGTCTCTTGGTAGGGAGAAGTCAGAATTTACGTTCAGCCCTTTCTGCTTTCCAGCTGGTTGTTACTTTTTCATTGAGTTCCTTGGAATCTTCCTTATACATCCATAGTTCAAGAGACAATCAAGGGGTAGGGACAGTGGCTCACACCTGTAATCCCAGCACTTTGAGAAGTTAAGGTGGGAGAATTGCTGGATGTCAGGAGTTTGAGACCACCCTGGGAAACACAGTAAGACCTTTTATCTACAAAAGATAAAAGAATTAGCTGGGCATGGTAGTGTGTGTCTGTAGTCTCAGTTACTGGGGAGGCTAAGGCAGAAAGAGTACATGAGCCCAGGGCTTTGAGGTTGCAATGATCTATGACTGTGCTATTGAACTCCAGCTTAGGCAACAGAGTGAGATTCAGACTCAAAAAAAAAAAAAGTTAACCAAGAATATGAGTGGCATGTACATGTGGTTTTTAAGGTTCCCTTTCTGGGGCGTTCTCTTTTTCTCATTCCCCCTTAACTTCTAGTCTCTCTGACCTCTAAAGCTAACAAGTGACTTCTGCTTTGATTTCTAATTGTTCATGCCACAAAGATTGGTAAGTGGTTGGAAAAAGGCTATATAAAATGTGATCACGCCCAGTATGATTCCCTTCTTTCAAGGTTCGACTTCCCTCCGGTTTCTGCCTATTTTCAGTTGCTCTACCGGGCCTTCAAATACTTCTTTACATATTTTATCCAGGGTTCATAATTTTTAACACAGGAACAATAACCTAATAAAAGCTATTTTGCCATTATCAAAGCCAGGTTCCTATATCTTTTAAAAAATTACACGTTTAATTTACTAAGGTGAAATTCATATACTATATAATTAACCATTTTAAAACAAATCATGGGTGTGGACACCTAGTATATTTACAATGCTGTGCAACCACCACCTCTATCTAGTTCCACATTTCCATCACTTCAAAGTAAAACCCTAATAAGTCACTCTAAAATTTTAAAATTTCTTAATTTTTGACTTTGTATGTCATCTCTGTATGTTTCTAGTACCATGAACATACTCATTTGCTTGATGTTGCATAAAATAGCTTTTAAATTACTAACAATGAAATAATTTCATTGTTATCCATTTTGCAAAATATGTCCAATCAGAGGTTAAAGCTAGAGTACCATATTCAAGAGTTGTTTGAAATAATTCTACTTCGGCTGAGGTGAGTGAATTGCCTAAGCCTGTGGGTTTGAGACCCGCCTGGACAACTTGGTGAGACCTCATCTCTACAATAAATCAAAAATTAGCTGGGTGTGGTAGTGCGCGCCTGTAGTTCCAGCCACTTGGAAGGCTAAGGCAGAAGGATCGTTGCAGCCCAGCAGGTTGAGGCTGCGGTGGCCGGGAGTGGCCACTGTACTTCAATCTGGGCGACAGAGTGAGACTCCAACTCAAAAAAAAAAAAAGAAAAAAAGAAAGAAAGAAATAATTCGACCTCAATACCATCAGATCATTTGTTCTGGTTTATTTTCAACTCTAGAGTTGTTTTTTTTTCTGCCATCAAAAAATTTATTTAGTTTTCTTTCTTTAAATTCTAGAACAGATTAAGAGGTATCGGTAATATCTGTTTTTTGAAAGTGGTAGAATTTCTTGCAAAACTATCTGGTTTTATGTTTTCTGAAATAGGAGTCCTTTTTGGTAAGTTTCTTTAATTCTTCTATAGAAACTGGTTTACTTAAATTTTCTATATCTACTGGAGTTCATTTGGCAAATTGCATTTTTCTGCAAAGTTACCCATTTCAAATTTATTTGCATAGTTATATAAAGTAGTCCTTCAATGATCTTTTAAAAATTTCCTCTATATTAGAGGCTGTTTCCCCTTTTTCATTCCTCAGATTGCCTCAATAACATAGTAAGAATATGCCAGCCACTACAAAACAACCAAAACCCAAAAAAGATAGTATTTATGAGCTTTTTGAACAGGCAGAGAGTACCATGAAGGACCACTATGTTTGGGATTCAGCTTCTTTGTTAATTAAATGCAAAGAATAGCCGGACTTGGTGGCTCAGCCCGTGCCTTGGGAGGCTGAAGTGAGTGGATTGCCTGAGCCCGCGGGTTCGAGACTCGCCTGGGCAACTTGGTGAGACCTCATCTCTACAATAAATCAAAAAAATTAGCTGGGCGTGGTAGCGCACGCCTGTAGCTCCAGCTCCTTGGAAGGCTGAGGCAGAAAGATCGCCAGAGCCCAGTAGGTCGAGGCTGTGGTAGCTGGGAGCGGCCACTGCACTCCAGTCTGGGCGACAGAGTGAGACTCCAACTCAAAAAAAAAAAATGGAAAGAATACTTCTGGATCCATTATTCAGAAAAACTGCAGATTAACCAGTAACATTAAAAAGGTTTGTAAATATAAGTAGTCATATAAACCCACCCATAGAATGAATCAGTTGTATAATAACAAGGAAATTACGCCTGAAAAATGGAATGGAATTGACATAAGGGAAGGGGGTGACATACAGTCAATTTTCTAGAAACCATTTGAAGATAATCTTTTTTTTAGATTACTTGTAGAAACTTTCAAATTCCTGGGATACATTTCCATTGACAATATTCCTGGGTTTTCCACTTCCTTTCCTGTCACCACTCCTTAAAATACACATGCACACACACTTTTCAGTTAGTATTGGCTCTAAAATTACTAATACCTCTTATCTATTTTTTAATTTTTTTGAGTTGGAGTCTCACTCTGTCACCCAGACTGGAGTGCAGTGGCTGCTCCCGGCCACCACAGCCTCAACCTACTAGGCTCCAGCGACCCTTCTGCCTCAGCCTCCCAAGGAGCTGGAACTACAAGCGTGCGCTACCACGCCCGGCTGATTTTTCATTTATTGTAGAGATGAGGTCTTGCCAAGTTGCCCAGGCGGGTCTCGAACCCGCGGGCTCAGGCAATCTACTCACCTCAGCCTCCCAAAGCACGGGATTACAGGCTGCGCCACCAAGCCTGGCTACTAACACCTTTTAATAATTACCTTATTTAGACAGACAACCCACAAGAAAAATGAAATAAAGTTCAAAGTAAAATATAAATTAAGTCTGAGTAATCTACTAGTTTTGCATTATTTATGTTATTGCTCTATTGGACTAGAATGTTGAACTATACACGTTACTTATGCTTCTGCACTTAAACTTTATTTCATTTTATTTTTTTGAATCGGAGTCTCACTCTGTCATGCAGGATAGAGTGTAGTGGCACACTCGCGGCCACCACAGCCTCAACCTGCTGGGCTCAGGTGATCCTTCTGCCTCAGTCTTCCAAGTAGCTGAAACTACAGGCGCATGCTACCATGCCTGGCTAATTTTTTGATTTTGTAGACACGAGGTCTTTCCAAGTTGCCCAGGCTGGTCTCGAATCTGTGGGCTCAGGCAATCCTCTCACCTTGGCCTCCCAAAGTGCTGGGATTACAGGCTTGAGCGACAGTGCCCAATGCATTTAAACTTTAAAATATCTTAATGAAGTAGTTGTTATTACCCAATTTTGAGATGGAGACAATGAGACTTACCGGATAAGTATCTGTTTGCTTGCCTTAACTGTCATGATGTCCCTATCCTCTGGGAATTACCCACTTGGACCAAAGATGTAGGTGCCTGTCAGCAGTGATGAATCTGCCTTATGACCTCCTGGCCAAGCTTCCCGAGTGAGGGGTACATTCTAGCTAGTCCAAATTTTTTTCTTTTGTTTTGGAATTGAGATTCAGAGATGGTAAATTAATCCTTGTATATGACCGGAGTTATAACACCTGGCAGCTGTGTGGTACCTACTTTCTGCCTTGGGGATAGGTAGAGTATCAGAGTTCAAAGATAAAGGATGGATGAAGTAGATAATACAAGGGGAGATGCAGGGATAAGAAAAGGACTCTTCAGTTCCTAGTACTAGTCCCTCCCTGAAATTTGGTTTTCTCCTTCCCTGGGCTATTCTAAAACAACGTTTTATTATACATTCCCCTTTCTTGGTCAAGCAAGTTCAAGTGGATTCCTGATATAAGTAACGAAAAGAATCTGGAATATAGTTCCTGTCTCTTACAAGATCAGTGACAGTTTTCTATAGACAATTTGGAGATGATTTTAGATTTAGAAGATTATAATACTCTAGTAGAAGCTGCAGAGATTATTTCTCTCTCTTTCTCCTTTTACTTTACAGATGCATAAATGAGACAGAGAAATGAAATGCCAGTCCAAAGATGACTTAGCTAGCTGGTGGCAGAGTTGGAACCTGTTTTCCTTATTGTTCTTTACTCATTTATGACAACTAGCTAAATGGCTGGAAATTCAATCCATGACATTAAAATAATGTCCCATGAGACAAATATTGACAATTTAAAAAGAGGCGCAAACCCATTCATACCCTGATACACTTACCTTCCTGATTTTTTTTTCTTTTACAATACCATTCCCTCACACACCAGATGTTCTCAGTTTTATAAAGAGGATTCTACTTCAGAGATTGGTAGTTTGGAACATGGAACACATTTTTACACAAAACAGTGTCAAAGATGATTATTATGGTCCCAAGTTAGCCCCTGTAAAACCTACTTAACCCACAACACAACAGTTCTGAGGGAATTCTGAGGAAAAAACGCACTTTGTAATATGTACCAGTAGCCAAAATGCCAAGAAATGACATATCAAGAAATAACTAATCAAGTCACTTAATCTCTCTCAGCTCAGCTACTACTTCTAAAAAACATGGTGTTTACTACGACTCACAGAACTTCTAGTTTGGCAAGAACCCTAATGGACTACTTTTATTTTCTAAGATATTGTTATCATGAACACTTCAAACATACTGAATAACAAGTACAATAAACATCTACAATCCTATCACTTAGATTCAGCAATTATTAAACAATTTGCCATATTTGCTATATCTGTCTTTTAAAAAACCATTTGAAAGTAAGTTGAAAAAAACGATGATCAGTGATAGCTTTCAGTGGAAATTTTTGTGATAATGTTAGAGTTAGAAGATCACCATACCTTAGTAGAAGCAGCAGATATTATTTCTACCTCTCCTTTTATATCACAGACAAATAAATCAAACTCAGAGAAACTTAATTCTTAAATATTTTAGCATGCCATCACCTAAAACTAAGGACATAGCCTATGTACACTTTTTGGTAAAGGAGTAGACAGTAAATGTTTCAGGCCATACAGTTGTAACAACTCAACTATGTATATGTTGATGGAAAAAGGCATACAATACATAAATAAATGGGCATGATCATGTTCCAGTAAAACTTATTTACAAAAACAGGCATTTGGCCCACAGGCTGTAGGTGTTGACCCCTACTACATAACAACAATGCTATCATCACAACTAAAGTTAACAAGAATTCCCTAATATTATCTTTCAATTACTCCATATTCAAATTCTTGCAGTAGTCCCAAAATCTATGTAGTAATAGTTGTTATTCTTTTGTTTGCTTTCTTAACAGCTAAGCTTCTGGGCACCTAGGACACCACAGTAACAAGGGAGAGATAACATCATGAGAAATAACATCTGGCAACTCTGAAAAGCAGGCTATGCATTAATGCATTGCATTTATATCCTAAAACAACCTAAAAGAGGTTAAGAATCACTGCACTCTGCTAAAATTAATGCTTGTACATGTAAAGTTGTAATATCAGCTGTGTATCAATATATCAATATCTACTGCATATATAATCAGTACTGTGTATCAGCTGTGTATCAATATGCCAAGATCTACTGCATATATATATAAAGTCAACTGTACATCAAAGCAACATCAGCTTAATTAAAAATCAAGAAATTCATTAAAAAACCCAACTAGAATTATGTTTATTAAAAGGAGGAGCCTAGTACTTACCTAAAAATAGGACAATTAATAGGATGATAATTGTAAGGAAAGCCTTGTTCCAGAAAGTTGCAATTCTACTCCAGACATTAAATGAAAAAATCTTCTGCCACCTGTAAAGCAGTAAAATTACATTGGGTATTTAAAAAAAAAAAAAAAAACACAAAAGAAGGGTTTTAAATACTTTATGTATGCTGAAATAACATTTTGGTAATTGTGCAGCAAGTGAAAAGAATTACAGAAATTTGATGCTAAAATGTATTAATTCTCTGTCATGACACAGAAGGTCCCATGAAATAAAAAAACAACTCTTTCAAACTGAATAATAACCTGATATTTGATTATCTTCTGTCTGGTGACTTAAATATTCTAAAGTGAAAATAAACTTTAAAGTAAACATACATGAGCAATACCTTGAAAGGGAATTCTTATAGTAAAATGTCATGTTGTTGATAGACACTATTACTTTATATCTTTTTCTTTACTCAAAGTAATGCCTCAGAAATGATCAAGATTTACTGGTCTTTGTTATTGGTAACATTTCAGAAATAGGGGGTCTAGTTCTCTGCACATTTATTTTTACATAGTATACTTTTAACATCTATTCCAAGTAAAAATTTCTGTACTTTAACCAGAGGGAATTAAAAAAATTATACAGGTATCATTATATGCATAAAGTGAAAATTTCTTAAATACAAAGCTTGATAATTTTTACATATATACATACTCATGTAATTACTACTCAGATGAAGAACTGAACACAGAGGAAATAAGATGGGAAATAAATAGTCTAGATGGATTGAACAATATAAACAAAGACACAGGTAAGAAATCATGGGTTATAAATGGCAGAGTGACAAATCAATCCATTACACAACTGGAAAGGTAACAAACTTTGAACAAGGCCAATTTAAATGAACACCACATTAGTTAGTCCAAAGGAGACATATTAAGGAAACAAGCATGTAAATACACTTTAAGCACTTACAACTTTAAAAAAAGTTTTACTTTAAGATTATGATATATATATATACACACACACACACACACACACACATACACACACACACACATATATATATATATATATATATATATTTTTTTTTTTTTTTTTTTTTTTGAGTTGGAGTCTTACTCTGTCACCCGGGCTGGAGTGCAGCGGCATACTCACAGCCACTCCAGCATTGACCTGCTGGGCTCTGGTGATTCTTCCACCTCAGCCTTCCAAGTAGCTGGAACTACAGGTGCGTGCTACCATGCCCAGCTAATTTTTTATTTATTGCAAAGACGAGGTCTCGCCAAGTTGCCCAAGCTGGTCTTGAATCCGCAGACTCAGGCAATCCATTTGCCTCGGCCTCCCAAAGTGCTGGGATTTACAGGCTGAACCACCGAGTCCAACCAAATTAATATATTTTGAAAACAACTTTAACTACTTGTGATTGACGAGGAGAGGGAGACTGATATAGATGAAGCAGTTCTCTTTGCCTCTATGTCTCTAATTCTAAGCATTTTATATAGATGCTATTTAAATTACATAATATAAACATTACATATTTTTTATCTCCACTCTAAACATATTATCCTCCAAATTTTATGTTTTTAAGAAGAGAACATAAGTGGCAATATTTTGATCTGGGCCCAAATGTAAATGTCACATCTCTTCAAGGGTCAGTCTAGTATAAAAGGGAACACAGGAAACCTCCTATAAGGAAAAATTATTAATTTATAAAAAGACTCAATCTATATAGCTAAAAATAGTTAATATATATTGTATCCTTACTATATCACCATTCCAAGTACTTTTACACGTTTTATCTCATTTAATTACTACAAGTACCATGTGGAAAGTATTACCTCCATCATACAGATGGGGAAACTGGTCAGAAAGGGTCAATAACTTACCCAAAGTCACACAGTAACATGCAGAGTTGCAAGCGATATGATTTCTGAGCATGTGCTTATTTTAACCACTGGGTTATGTGAGAAGAGAATAGAGACTAAATGAAGAAAGAAGCCTTTTCTTTGAAGATTGTGGTAATACACATATGGAAGATAAAAAGATGTGGGTATACACATAGTATGGACATGTTGTAAATGATTTGTATGCATATATACCATCTTTTCTTAACGGTATTTGTACATGAGAGCATACTTATATGTGTGTGCATATAAACATATCTATCTAATTGCTACTTGATCAGGATGGGTAAAAATTATATTTGGGGCCAGGCACGGTGGCTTATGCCTGTAGTCCCAGCACTTTGGAAGACCGAGTCAGGAGGACTGCTTGAGCCCATGAGTTTGAGACCAACCTGGGCAACATAGAGAGAGCTTGTCTCTACAAAAAAAATTTAAAAAATGAGCTAGGTGTGGTGGTGCATGCCTGTAGTCTCAGCTCAAGCTACAGGCAGAAGCAAAAGGATTGCCTGAGCCCAGGAGGTTGAGGTTGTGGTGAGCTGTGATTGTGCCATTGCACTTTGGCCTGGATGACAGAGTGAGATCCAGACTCTAAAGGAAAAACAAATTGTATTTGAAAGAAAAAGACTGATCCATAATTTATGGACTGCCCTGATAGAGAAAAGATCAATTGACACAATTTTTTTGAGTGTGTACAAAATCTTTAAGCCTTATTTACAAGTCAGATGTTTATAAACAAGATCTTTCTCTTGAATACATAGAATTCTACTGGTGCAAATTTTACCAAAAAGCAAAACAGGGTGTTACAGGGTATAAAAAATGTACAGGATGAGAGGCAGCATGATGGAATTAAAAGAACACTGGATTGAGAGTCAGATTCTTACCTAGAATCTGTCACTTACCGGCTAGGTGACCTTAGGCCAACTACCATCCCTGGGTCTCAGTGTGTCATCTATAGAACGACTGGGCTGTTTCAAATAATATGAAAGATTCTATAGTGTGATTCAATTTTTTTTCTTTAGAAAAAGCTGGGTGTGGTGGCTCATGCCTGTAATCCCAGCACTTTGGGGGGGTAGAGGCGAGAGGATTGCCAAGCACAGGAGTTTGAGACCAGTCTGGGCAACTTGGCAAGACCTTGTCTCTACAATAAATCAAAAAATTAGCCAGGTGTGGTGGTGCATGCCTGTGATTCTAGCTACTTGCTCAAGGTTGCCATGGTCATGAACAGGTCCACTGCACTCCAGCTTGGGCGACAAAGTGAGACTCTGACTCAAAAAAGAAAAAAGGCTTTCTGATGGTATAGCTGATAGACAGGGACAGAAGAGAGTAGAAATCCAGGCAGGTAAGGAGCAAGTTAAGACTTATGAAAGACTTATATGGATCATGAGCTAAGGTAAAACTTCAATAAGTTTCTCTCAGTCCTGGGATTTTACTATAATCTAGTGGGTTATCTTCAGGATCTTATTTACAAAAGATTCTTTCATGCCATGAGTACAAACAAATGTCTTGCAACATTTTATTACAGGCGTATTTCACCATTCATGCTATCAAGTTTCTGGATCTAAAATGGAATTCCTAAAAGGTGAATATTATAAGGGTAAAGAGCACCAATGCGTGAACTGTAATACTGTACTTGGTACTTACAGACTTTAGAAGGTCTTTCATTAAGAAACTAATGCTAGGCCAGGCGTGGGGGCTCACGCCTGTAATCCCAGCACTTTGGGAGTTGGAGGCAAGAGGACTGCCTGAGCTCAGGGGTTCGAGATCAACCTGGGCAATTTGGCAAGACCTCATCTCTACAATAAAAAAAAATTAGCTGGGCATGGTGGTATGTATCTGTAGTTCCAGTTACTTGGAAGGCTGAGGCAGAAGGATCACCTGAGCCCAGCGGGCTGAGGCTGTTGGTGGCCGTGAGTGTGTTACTGTACTACAGCCTGGGCGACAGTGAGACTCCTACTCAAAAGAAACCCCCAAAAAACCAACTAATGCTAATATATGGTTTTGATACTTCTTATATTCAGTACTTTTAATATACACTTATTCCTTTTGTGTGAAATAAGAAGTAGTAAAAGTGTCATTAAACCTTAATGAAACTATTTCTTGGGTATATAAGGCCAAAATTAAGAATCACTTACTGGCTCGGTTTCTATTTACTATTTATTTATTGGCTTGGGTTTCTATCCTCAATGAAACACTTTTTTCATTCAAGCTGTTACTGTAAACATAATTTATCCACTTAGTTTATTTAGTTCAGGGCTCCAATTCAGGGCAATAAAACAAAGGTAAAAGTAAAACCTGTTGACAAGATAGGACAGGTGTTAAAAGTATTACGGTATTGTTTTTTTACATCTGTAATCAACAGAACCAAAAGTACCGGGCCCTTTTCCTTTTTAAAAGGGAGGAAAAAGTTATTTTATTTTTACACATAATACAAAGTTTCATGTAAAGTGATCTTTTTTGTTGTCATTATACATTATCTAATCTGTTTGGTGAGTTTATTAAGAGCACCTTTTAGGCAACTGGCTCTCCAAACTTTTAGACCTTGAGAAAACGTATCCCACTTTACACCACGAAGTCTGCAGGCGCGAGCAACTATTGATTACTGTTAACGAGGCGAAGGTTTCCTACCTCTGAGGAGGAATAAAAGGCAGGCAGAAGATTAAAATGAGTCCTATTTCAGCATAAAGAAAAGTTGCAACTGCCGTCCACTGGAGTGTCATCTTTTTTGTCTTCACACCTAAACACAGAAACACTTCTTTTACCTTGCTTCCTTTCAAAGCAAGCTGGGTTAGAGGTCCCGGGGCGCAACGTTTTTGTCCCAGGGGTGGACCGCGGCACACCTGCCGGGCCGGGAGGGAGCCCGGGGGGCGGCGCCTCCACCTCCCCGCGGGCCGCGCGCAACCCGCGGGCGCCAACGACTTCCTCCTGGGCGGGCTGCCTCCCTCCGCCCTCGCTTCGGGCCCTCCCGCTTCCCGGGTCCCAGACCAGT